>NW_028162547.1:0-47500 GCF_964263955.1 Coregonus lavaretus
GCCAACTGTACCAAGAAGAAATAACAACTTTATTTCAACTACTTCCTGGTTTTAATGTTTCTCTTCTTTCCTTCGTCATCTTTTCCACCTTTCAAGTTTCAACTTTCTCTTGAGCGCTCATAAATGAAACTCTTAATTCATTATTTCCCAAGGGGTATAATACATTAGAACAAGCACCTCAGAAAGAGACCAGCGAACTTTCTAAAAAGTGTTACAACCTGTCTGACAAAAACATATATTCTGAATCTATAAATTGGTCCGTGTCTCAGTGTTGTATAGTCTACCGCATGCACTGCAGTCTTTCATATGTACTGTATATGTATTTTGCATTTGTTCGGAGTGAGGTGTGTGTCGGTTTCCTCTGGGGTCATTTGATTATGTCTTTGTCCGTCATCAGAGGGCTTTTAAGTGCAGGGGCCTTGCTCTGGATGACATCATGTTGGGGGTTTCAGTCAGTCAGTCTAACCTCTTTCCACTTAGGTAATGAATAGCCCAACGCTTTTAACGAAGCTAAACCAAGACGGGAGTCAAACCAATGAAAACACCATATATCTAAACGCTAGCCCTGTATATTGGTCAAGAAGAGATGGAGGGAACGTGGGAGAGAGATATATATATATATATATATATATATATATATATAGAGAGAGAGAGAGAGAGAGAGAGAGAGAGAGAGAGAGAGAGAGAGAGAGAGAGAGAGAGAGAGAGAGAAGAGAGAGAGAGAGAGAGAGAGAGAGAGAGAGAGAGAGAGAGAGAGAGAAAACAGAAATTATTATGATAAATAGAGAGAGAGAGGTAAAGCGAGATGGAAAAAGAGCATGAAAAAAAGAGTGATAGATAAAGGAGGTCAGGAGAGAGAGACAACATGAAAAAGAGCAACACGCAGGTAGAGAAAGAGGCAGAGAGAGAGAGAGCAAGAGAAAAATGACAGAAAGAGAGAAAGAGATCATGGGAAAATAATGGTGGTATCTTTCTGGCAGCATAGTTTTTTGAGTGATTGCACCTTTTCAGAAAAACCTCTCCTTCTGGAGCTAAGCCTAGCTTCTAGTGATGAAACCAGACAGTGTAAATATCATAGAGAAAATAAGAATTTCAATTAGATTTTCCTTACCTGATGTTGTATCATTTATTTAGGAAGTGAGTCAACCCTGATCCCTGTGCTCCACCTTGGCCTCACAGTGGCAGTATAGTATGGTACGCATACACACACACACACACACACACACACACACACACACACACACACACACACGCAAACACACACGCACACACACACGCACACACACACACACACACACACACACACCCCCCCCCCCACACACACACACACACACACACACACACACACACACACACATTCTATACAGTAGAGTAAAGCTAAAGCTATTTAACCATACCTCAGGCCAATGGAGAGGAGAAAACTGCCACTGTATGATAAGTGGCTGATATATATCCATAAGACTTCAGCACCACTGCAGTGATGTGTTAATGTCTCTAATGTGTCACTACACCCTTTAATGAATCACCATCCACCATTGCCACTGTTCTAGCAACTTCAAGATGACGGTCAATCACCCTCGGTCTGGAGCTCCATGCAAGATCTCACCTCGTGGGGCATCAATGATCATGAGGAAGGTGAGGGATCAGCCCAGAACTACACGGCAGGACCTGGTCAATGACCTGAAGAGAGCTGGGACCACAGTCTCAAAGAAAACCATTAGTAACACACTACGCCGTCATGGATTAAAATCCTGCAGCGCACGCAAGGTCCCCCTGCTCAAGCCAGCGCATGTCCAGGCCCGTCTGAAGTTTGCCAATGACCATCTGGATGATCCAGAGGAGGAATGGGAGAAGGTCATGTGGTCTGATGAGACAAAAATAGAGCTTTCTGGTCTAAACTCCACTCGCCGTGCTTGGAGGAAGAAGAAGGATGAGTACAACCCCAAGAACACCATCCCAACCGTGAAGCATGGAGGTGGAAACATCATTCTTTTTGGATGCTTTTCTGCAAAGGGGACAGGACGACTGCACCGTATTGAGGGGAGGATGGATGGGGCCATGTATCGCGAGATCTTGGCCAACAACCTCCTTCCCTCAGTAAGAGCATTGAAGATGGGTCGTGGCTGGGTCTTCCAGCATGACAACGACCCGAAACACACAGCCAGGGCAACTAAGGAGTGGCTCCGTAAGAAGCATCTCAAGGTCCTGGAGTGGCCTAGCCAGTCTCCAGACCTGAACCCAATAGAACATCTTTGGAGGGAGCTGAAAGTCCGTATTTCCCAGCGACAGCCCCAAAACCTGAAGGATCTGGAGAAGGTCTGTATGGAGGAGTGGGCCAAAATCCCTGCTGCAGTGTGTGCAAACCTGGTCAAGACCTACAGGAAATGTATGATCTCTGTAATTGCAAACAAAGGTTTCTGTACCAAATATTAAGTTCTGCTTTTCTGATGTATCAAATACTTATGTCATGCAATAAAATGCAAATTAATTACTTAAAAATCATACAATGTGATTTTATGGATTTTTGTTTTAGATTCCGTCTCTCACAGTTGAAGTGTACCTATGATAAAAATTACAGACCTCTACATGCTTTGTAAGTAGGAAAACCTTCCAAATCGGCAGTGTATCAAATACTTGTTCTCCCCACTGTATATTGGCTGGGGCAATATAATCATGTTCATAAAAGAAAAAAGAAAACTTAGCTGTGAGATTTATGGATAGAAAACAGGTCCTCTGTGACAAAGACCAGAAACTCAGACCAACCAAATTCACATCTTTAGAAAGCAAACAGGGAGTTATAAATGAACTCTCTTTTAATAGTCTGTCGGCACAGCAGAGCTAACCCATGCAGTGTACCATACTCATCCCACCAGAAACCCCACAAGACGCTTGTCAATGGACTGTTCCATTTCCCTCGATAGCACTGAAAAGACACAGCTTTACATGCAGACTTTTCCCTACGTTTGCATTCTTTTTTATTCATCAGATCCCCTTAGACTCTATTGACACTACAGCCTATGTTGCCACACAATGACTTCAATGTCCATTGTGCTTTTTGGCTCAATAGCAGAATTGAGACTGACAAAGGTTCTGCTGAGACTGAGACTGTCCAAATATGGACACCGTATTTTTTTATTCATCTTATAATAATAATAATAATAATAATATGCCATTTAGCAGACGCTTTTATCCAAAGCGACTTACAGTCATGCGTGCATAAATGTTTGTGTATGGGTGGTCCCGGGGATCGAACGTCCTAGTAATCTTCAACGTCCTAGTAATTGATAACAATCTGACCTAACTACTATGTCATTGGTAGATCACATTTTACCTAAGGATTAGGTACTAAACACAAGGCACGGGGTAGAGAGGGTCTAGGGAATAATCAGTATTTAGCTTGTTCCATTTTAAGAGTTTAAGTCTCATGTTTAAGTCTCAGGTGACCCTTTAATTCAATTTCGGTCATCTCCTCACAAATAAGAGCATCGAACCAACTGCTCTGACCTCTGTGATTCCCTCCAACACTTAACCATGATGTGTTTACCTCTCAAAGAGATCTAACATACATCAGGGGCACATTAGCAGTGGATTGGGGGACATGGTGAAATCATGCTGGTCATTTGTATAATCTGGGATTCAGTCCAGTTGTAGGGTAAGCACATTTTGAGAGGATGGTAAAATGGTTGGTCATGTGGAAAAATGAAATGGGTATTTATTGGTAGCAAGGAGATCTTATCTTAAAAATTCTAAGGGCCCAGGGCTGGGTTTCTACTAAGCTAACATACGGCATTTTTTAAAGATGGTCATTCCAAGAATCATTTAGCTAATTGATTTAGAGTTTTAGGACCTATGTAGGTACAGTTTCTAATTTCTTTTTAATAAAAAGTATTTGATGAAACATTAAATTTGGCTTTACTGCTATTAGCCCATAGAAACGCACTGAATAAAATATTCATGCATGGCAAAACAGATAGTAATGTTTTGAAGTGCCTGTCCTATATCTGAGAGATATAAGAAAGATCATATTATTATACAGTGCATTCGGAAAGTATTCAGACCCCTTGACTTTTTCCACATTTTGTTACGTTACAGCGTTATTCTAAAATTGATTAAATAAACTATTTTCCTCACCAATCTACACACCATACCCCAGAACGACAAAGCGAAAACAGGTTTTTGAAATACCTTATTTACATAAGTATTCAGATCATTTGCTATGAGACTCGAAATTGAGCTCAGGTGCATCCTGTTTCAATTGATCGTCTTTGAGATGTTTCTACAACTTGATTGGAGTCCACCTGTGGTAAATTCAATTGATTGGACATGATTTGGAAAGGCACACACCTGTGTATATAATGTCCCACAGTTGACAGTGCATGTCAGAGCAAAAACCAAGCCATGATGTCGAAGGAATTGTCCGTAGAGCTCCGAGACCGGATTGTGTCGAGGCACAGATCTGGGGAAGGGTACCAAAACATTTCTGCAGTGCTGAAGGTCCCAAAGAACACAGTGGCCTCCATCATTCTTAAATGGAAGAAGTTTGGAACCACCAAGACTCTTCCTAGAGCTGGCCGCCCGGCCAAACTGAGCAATCGGGGGAGAAGGGCCTTGGTCAGAGAGGTGACAAAGAACCCGATGGTCACTCTGACAGAGCTCCAGAGATCTTCTGTGGAGAAGGGAGAACCTTCCAGAAGGCCAACCATCTCTGCAGCACTCCACCAATTACATTTTAGTCATTTAGCAGATGCTCTTATCCAAAGCAATTTACAGTTAGTGAGTGCATACATTTATTTTCATACTGGCCCCCCGTGGGAATCAAACCCACAACCCTGGCGTAGCAAACGCCATGCTCTAACTGAGCTACACGGGACTATAACACAATTTAGCTTTCCTCTCAAATACAGTACAGTAGCCTATAAACATCCTGATTCCGTGGGTGAGATCCTTTAATTGTACATATCTGTTGCTTCTTCACACTTGATTGGTCTTTCCTCTCTTTTCAACATGAGAAAGCACCCTTTTGAAAATAACCTAGGGTTCGCAAAAAAAACGAAATAAAATGTTCCTGATGAGGCGTACAACTTGTGCCAAGTTGCTTACAAAATAATTACAGTCTATTTACAAAAATAAAAATAGGGTCAGTAATTTAATATCAGCGTTCGTTAGCTAAAGAGATACAGGTTGGGGGATGTGTCCTTGTATGTGTCCATTTGGCGAGATAAAAACTTCACCCAGCAGCCTTCAATACATCAGTCAGTTACCAAACTGAGGAAACTGAGGGATATCACACATGCATACTATAGTCATGTCTTTACATTCTGTCAAGTCCTTGATTGGTTTGAATGGTCGCCTGACAATCCAGAAAATCTTCCTCAATGAACCGTTTCCTAAAAATGGATGGGGATGAAGGGTAGTGATAGGAGGTTGGAAACCAAGCGCGTTCCTCACGTGGACTTCTGCCGGTAGTGAAGGGTTAGGTCTCCGCCGCTCTTCCAGATAAAATGCTTGACCGTCCGCAGGTCCATGTTGGGATCCAATACCTGGTCCTGACAGAGCAGCTCAATCTTCTCCTCGGCCAGCACGGCAACATCCTCCTCCTCCTTCTGCTCACCAATCAGGCCTTTATGGTGGAGTGGCCATACGGAAGCCACTCCTCAGTAAAAGGCACATGACAGCCCGCTTGGAGTTTGCCAAAAGGCACCTAAAGGACTCTCAGACCATGAGAAACAAGATTGATTCTCTGTTCTGATGGAACCAAGATTGAACTCTTTGGCCTTAATGCCAAGCGTCACGTCTAGAGGAAACTTGGCACCATACCTACGGTGAAGCATGGTGGTGGCAGGATCATGCTGTGGGGATGTTTTTCAGCGGCAGGGACTGGGAGACTAGTCAGGATCAAGGGAATGATTA
This sequence comes from Coregonus lavaretus, assembly GCF_964263955.1. Taxonomy (NCBI): domain Eukaryota; kingdom Metazoa; phylum Chordata; class Actinopteri; order Salmoniformes; family Salmonidae; genus Coregonus; species Coregonus lavaretus. Next base: position 5,911 of record NW_028162547.1, read on the forward strand.
ACGGAGCAAAGTACAGAGAGATCCTTGATGAAAACCTGCTCCAGAGCGCTCAGGACCTCAGACTGGGGCGAAGGTTCACCTTCCAACAGGACAACGACCCTAAGCACACAGCCAAGACAATGCAGGAGTGGCTTCGGGACAAGTCTCTAAATGTCCTTGAGGGGCCCAGCCGGAGCCCGGACCTGAATACGATTGAACATCTCTGGAGAGACCTGGAAATATCTGTGCAGCGACGCTCCCCATCCAACCTGACAGAGATTGAGAGGATCTGCAGAGAAGAATGGGATAAACTCCCCAAATACAGGTGTGCCAAGCTTAGCGTCATACCCAAGAAGACTCGAGGCTGTAATCGCTGCCAAAGGCGCTTCAACAAAGTACTGAGTAAAGGGTCTGAATACTTATGTAAATGTGATTTTCCCGTTTTAAAAAATGTCTTAAAACCTGTTTTTGCTTTGTCATTATGGGGTACACTAAAATAACACACTAAAATAACACATCCTAGATCTGAATGAATGAAATAATCTTATTAAATACTTTTTTCTTTACATAGTTGAATGTGCTGACAACAAAATCACACAAAAATTATCAATGGAAATCAAATGTATCAACCCATGGAGGTCTGGATTTGGAGTCACCCTCAAAATGAAAGTGGAAAACCACACTATAGGCTGATCCAACTTTGATGTAATGTCCTTAAAACAAGTCAAAATGAGGCTCAGTAGTGTGTGTGGCCTCCACGTGCCTGTATGACCTCCCTACAATGCCTGGGCATGCTCCTGATGAGGTGGCGGATGGTCTCCTGATGGATCTCTTCCCAGTCCTGGACTAAAGCATCCGCCAACTCCTGGACAGTCTGTGGTGCAACGTGGCGTTGGTGGATGGAGTGAGACATGATGTCCCAGATGTGCTTGGATTCAGGTCTGGGGAACGGGCGGGCCAGTCCATGGCATCAATGCCTTCCTCTTGCAGGAACTGCTGACACACTCCAGCCACATGAGGTCTAGCATTGTCTTGCATTAGGAGGAACCCAGGGCCAACCGCACCAGCATATGGTCTCACAAGGGGTCTGAGGATCTCATCTCGGTACCTAATGGCAGTCAGGCTACCTCTGGCGAGCACATGGAGGGCTGTGCGGCCCCCCAAAGAAATGCCACCCCACACCATGACTGACCCACCGCCAAACCGGTCATGCTGGAGGATGTTGCAGGCAGCAGAACGTTCTCCACGGCGTCTCCAGACTCTGTCACGTCTGTCACATGTGCTCAGTGTGAACCTGCTTTCATCTGTGAAGAGCACAGGGTGCCAGTGGCGAATTTGCCAATCTTGGTGTTCTCTGGCAAATGCCAAATGTCCTGCACGGTGTTGGGCTGTAAGCACAACCCCCACCTGTGGACGTCGGGCCCTCATACCACCTTCATGGAGTTTGTTTCTGACCGTTTGAGCAGACACATGCACATTTGTGGCCTGCTGGAGGTCATTTTGCAGGGCTCTGGCAGTGCTCCTCCTGCTCCTCCTTGCACAAAGGCGGCGGTAGCAGTCCTGCTGCTGGGTTGTTGCCCTCCTACGGCCTCCTCCACGTCTCCCGATGTACTGGCCTGTCTCCTGGTAGCGCCTCCATGCTCTGGACACTACGCTGACAGACACAGCAAACCTTCTTGCCACAGCTCGCATTGATGTGCCATACTGGATGAGCTGCACTACCTGAGCCACTTGTGTGGGTTGTAGACTCCGTCTCATGCTACCACTAGAGTGAAAGCACCGCCAGCATTCAAAAGTGACCAAAACATCAGCCAGGAAGCATAGGAACTGAGAAGTGGTCTGTGGTCACCAACTGCAAAACCACTCCTTTATTGGGGGTGTCTTGCTAATTGCCTATATTTTCCACCTGTTGTCTATTCTATTTGCACAACATCATGTGACATTTATTGTCAATCAGTGTTGCTTCCTAAGTGGACAGTTTGATTTCACAGAAGTGTGATTGACTTGGAGTTACATTGTGTTGTTTAAGTGTTCCCTTTATTTTTTTGAGCAGTGTATATTCCCCCCCCCCCCCCCCCCCCCATATGTAACCCCTTTTTTTGTTGCCACTAAAGTACTTCCATACTGCCATTCATTGTTTTAACTGGTACCGGGTTACCTTCAGAAGGGTTTTGTAAGGCTTGTGGGCATTGTAGAGAAAAACAACCGACATTAGCGGATGTGGTGGATTGAGACGCCGCCCGTGCAAACAGATATCTCTAGATTAAACAGAAGGATTTTGATGGGGATTTTTCATAATGTTTTATTAGATTTCCGCGTGGGTGTGGACGTCGACTCTAGGGATACAAGGTTGGGCTGGTTATAACTGTTTAGGACGAAAACCACCCAGCTTTACAGACTACATTCTCTTTACAGACATCTCTCTCCATCTCCATCTCTCTGTAAAGCACATTGCGTTGCATTCCATGTCTGAAATGTGCTGTATAAATAAAGCTTGATTTGATTTGATACATCTCATTATTGTAATATTGTAATATTCGATTAGGGTTGTCGACGTCAAACTTCTGTATTCAATGGATAGAGATGCTATGCTACTAGCCTCATACCATGAATATGCATAACCATCTCGAGACAACTCTGAGATGAAGTGTTTTTTCTCAAAGTTGCCGGGATGTCATGTGTCCTACTTATATCAGTACACTCGTAACAACTTAAGCATTGCGAAACTTCTATTCGATCAAATAAACCTCACGTAGCAAATAAGCCATTCATTTTTTAAAAACCAAATTCGAGACTCTCTCATTTGCAAAAACTCCTTGCTTGGTGGGCGAAGCAAAGAAAAAACGCCACCTGCTGGAGGGAGACAGATTTTCCGGCGAGTTGGGCCTCTCTTTTCCTTTTCCTCTCTGAATCAGTGCATTTCTTAATATGTCTTCTAAATTAAAGCTGAAACTTTTTCGGCACCCTGGACAAATTCACATAGAAATGTGTGTTATATATCTGTCATTCTCATTGAAAGCAAGTCTAAGAAGCGGTAGATCTGTTTTATGTGCGCTATTTCTATGCTTCCCGTTCTGAAGTTTAGTTTTTGCATCTTTTACTTTCGGTTTTGTACATCAGCTACAAACAGCTGAAAATACAATACTTTTGTTTATGGAAAATATATTTTACAGCGGTTAAGATTCTCTACACCATGCATGCTTGTTTTGTCACATAAACTGAAATTAGGCTAAGTATTGGAATTCTTGCAAGCAGGAAATGGCAGAGCATAGTGCACCTTTAAAGACCCACACTGTAACTGATAATGACCTCCCAAGAGTTGTTTTTATCTCTTTAATTCCTCTGCTGTTTTGGTTGAACCTGAGAGTTCATCTCTGTCAGCTACTGCTCTAGTCTTCTCCTCTCCTCGGTTCTGTAAGGAAAGACCCTCAGGCAACTCATGCATTTTCACATCCCGAAAGAAAAGCAAAACCCTAAACTCAAAAGTGAGGTTTGGAGACGTGATATAATTGAAGGTTATTAAAGTGTAAGGAAGAGGTTGGGAACATGTTTTCCTGGTAACGGTAAATTAGTAAAATAAGGGCCTGAAAAGAGGAGCCAACAGCAACGGAATGATTTTTTTTGAGGGAAAAGTGACATTTTTTAAATTTAATTTTTCGTAATTGGGATGGGGGGTGGGGGCGGATTGCTGAAATTATCAAGGATTTAAGAGGTCTCATTCCGCCTGCAAATGAATCCAATGTTTGGTTTTAAGATTGGGAAACACTTTTAAGAATAGCAGATTCTTAAAGGGCGATGTGGGTGGGAGAGAGATGGTGACATGGAAAGAGGGGAGTTGGACAGTGTAACAGTGTTAGGTCTACACCTTGTTAAGCCTCTATAGTGTCTGCACTTCCACCACCTATATTAGCGAGATTAGTCTCGGATCAAAGGATCCATAATAAGACTTTAAAATGGGTACATTTCTTAATCCAGGAGTGCAGCTTAGTGCTATGTACAGTATATCATAGTTAAACTAGTTAGGATGTTTCTGTCACATCTTACTCAGAGGGCTTTGGATGCCTGAACATCAACCATGGAGATGCCAAGCTTGATGGAGACACCGAGCATAGAGGGGAACTGGAGCAAAGCTAACTCTCTGGCCACAGTGTCACCTCTCTCCCCTCATTACTGAATGTACCCTACCATATACCTCGCTTCACACAGCTTTATCCATGTTCTACAGGGTGACTCAGACTCTAGGACCCGGGGGGTCCTCAGTCCTGAGGTTTCCATGGGATACAAGAACTGCAGTGGAACCTGGGGCTTTGTAAATTACCCACGCTGCCCCTGACCCACCCTCTGTCGGAAACATCAGCCAATTCTTTGTGACCAGACAACCTCCTTCGTTACACGCACACACGCTTGCACACACACACACACACACACACACACACACACACACACACACACACACACACACACACACATACACACACACACACACACACACACACACACACACACACACACACACACACACAACGATAGAGGAACAAACCACAGGCCCACATTGCCACTGACTCATATGATTGCTGGAAGGCTTTCAACACCACAAAACAGCACCACAGATTTTCTCTATTTTCCTTCTCAGTTCTCCTCCATTTTGTTGTACAGATGTTATTTACAGGTGACCTAGACAAAACAGACGTCTTGTTTCTATTTCGGCTCTCTGTGTTTACCTGTCAGAGGGGAGTCAGTTGGGTCTCGCTCCTGTCACTCCACTGTTCCGTCATTGTGTTGTTGTTGTCTAGTTACTGCGGCAACCCGCGCGGACCCATTGGCCCTCCGTGTAGTAATGTTAGCGTCAGAGTTTATTATGACACATCGCCACTCTCTGCAACCACATGGACCCCTGTTTGTTTGAACAAGACGTCCCCTCCCTTTCTCTTCACTATAGAGAAAATACAAGTCTGAACTGTCACTAGGAGTGAGAGAGAGAAGGATGAGCGATTGGGATGTGTGTCAGGGGGACAACTGAGGTCGCCCATCAATAGAGCGAGGGTGGGCCTCTCCGTGACTAATTGAAATCTCTCTCTCAGTCTCTCTCTGTCTCCTTCAACGCAGACAGCCAGCACCAACATATTTCCAGTGGTGGCTCAGAAGAAAAATGATTGTCAGAGGGAAACAATTCTGACCACTGAGTAATGGCTTTCCTATCCAGCAACGGGAACCAGGCTCCACACGGCATCACTCACCTTGCTGGGCCGGCACAAATACATCACCTCACATCAGCGACAATAACAGCACTAATGCCTTGAGTAATCGTCTGGGTGTCCGAGCCTTCTAATTGGAAATTAAGTGCTCTTAACGTGGACTTTCTGCTGAGCCAGACAGTGAAATTGAGGCTACCGAGCAGGGCCTGGATGCATGGGGAGCCATTATGGAAAAATACAAACATGGGAGAAATCATGGCGCGGCATGCATGGGGAGACTAAAATGGCCGCCTATAGGCCCAAACTGCTGAAAAAACACCTATGGGAGAGAGAGGAAGCAGAATGTGGTTGATGTTTTGAATCGAAAGTGGAGTGAAAGTAAAATTGTGCGTGTGTGTGTATAAGAGCGAGGGGAGGGAGAAGGAGAGGGAGAGAGAGAGAGAAGGAAAGAAAGAGAGAGGGAGGGGGTATTCATATCACTCTGCTCCCTCCATCTCAATCAACAGGCCAATGAAACACGACCTGATATCCATTTTTCATTTCAAGGTTTATTATGGAATTTAACGATACGTTCAGTGAAAAAAGGCCACACAACGCATGCGCGTAGATGAGTGTGGGGCTTCTACCCTCTAGTCTACCCTCTACCCCCTGGTTCAGTGCTTGTGGGGGTCAACAGCCTATACAGACACCCAGCGGTCTATGTAACACACACCAATAGCACATAAGCCAACTGGGATCAAGACTGGATCAAGACTGGATCAAGACTGGATCAAGACTGCATGCCTGGCTCACTGACTGGGTCCATATTTATCACTAACCTTGGTCTGACCACGATCTTATACCGAAACAATCAACTAGACATTATTTATACTTACCTATATATATATATATTTAGTCAGTAATAAAGTTTAATTCAAGGTTTAATCAGTCGATTACAAGGCGAGTCATAGCAGAAACCAGCCGACCCTGTGGCCCTCCAGGGCCTGGTGTATTAGGCTTCATTTCTAAATTGACGGGTGTGTGGGTCTGATATTGGACCGGTTCATGTTACTACCTTCTCACAGAGACCTTACTCTGTTCTCCTTTAAGTTCACCCAAAGCCCTCAAAGCTAAACCCAAATATGGATGATTTGAGAAGGTACAAAAGCGTGAAACGCGATTCAGTTACAGTAAAATCCTGGGCTAAGACTACTATTTTATTACAGATGGTTGATCAAATTTAGAAATTGAATTAGGTGTCCGTTATCAGTCCAAATGGCTATTTATTTCATCTCAGGGGTTACAGGGGGCGCAGTGGAGAGAGAGGGAGAAAAACGTAATGTGGCTCTTTACAGCACAGTAGTCCCATATGGATTTCGGCAGTGTTTTCTTTGGAACTTACTGTGTGTGCTTGAAGATATGCTTCACAGGCTGTGCATTGAAGTCATATTCATAAGACCAGAGTCTTCATCATATCAACAGCTTTTACTTTCTTTAAGAGCCATTCATCATACTTACAAAACATTTGTGTAAAGGCAGATATCTGTGTAATCTCCGAAGTGAACAGGAATTCTTGGTTTGTAAAAACATTATTTCTAACTTTGAAACTCCATTATATTGTAGATTTCGTTTTTTTCAGTAAATGTGTTTTACACATAAATGCAAGGTTATTGTATTGTTATGTAGACATACTGTATTTTGGGGATTTAAGCTATACCGGTAGACTTATTTCTCAGTCATCTGCACTGTGCTTCAACAAAATGTTTTCTGTAATGCTAGGCTAGGTTCACTAGGTATTAAAAAAAAGGACACTGGTCAACGGTCACAGACTCGTTGAACAATTATTACAAGAAGAGGGGAAATCAGCACAATTTTATGAGTAAAGTATTTTGCTAAACTCTTTTGAATAAATGCTTCATTTATTAACAATGACCAACTAAATTCCAGTCAAAATCAATCATATTTATTTATAAAGCCCTTTTTACATTGGCTCTTATCCAGAGCGACTTACAGTTAGTGAGTGCATACATTTTCATACTGGCCCCCCGTGGGAAACGAACCCACAACCCTGGCATTGCAAGCGCCAAGCTCTACCAACTGAGCTACGTGCTATACAGAAACCCAGCCTAAAACCCCAAACAGCATGCAATGCAGATGTAGAAGCACGGAACCTAGGAAGAAACCTAGAGAGGAACCAGGCTCTGAGGGGTGGCCAGTCCTCTTCTGGCTATGCTGGGTGGAGATTAGAGAGAGAGAGAGAGAGTCGAAAACAGCAGGTCCAGGACAAGGTAGCACGTCCAGTGAACAGGTCAGGATTCCCTAGCCGCAGGCAGAACAGTTGAAACTGGAGCAGCAGCATGACCAGGTGGACTGGGGACAGCCAGGAGTAATCAGGCCAAGTAGTCCTGATCCTAGGGCTCAGGTCCTCCGGGAGGGGAGGGACAGAGGGAGAGAGAGATAATTAAATTCACACAGGACACCAGATAAGACAGGAGAATTACACCAGATATAACAGACTGACCCTAGCCCCCCGGCACATAGACTATTGCAGCATAGATACTGGAGACTGAGACAGGGGTGGGTCGGGGGACACTGTGGCCCCGTCCGACGATACCCCCGGACAGGGCCAACCAGTCAGGATATAACCCCACCCACTTTGCCGAAGCACAGCCCCCACACCACTAGAGGGATATCAACAGACCACCAACTTACTACCCTGAGACAAGGCTGAGTATAGCCCACGAAGAACTCCTCCACTGCACGAGCCCGAGGGGGCGCAAAACCGGACAGGAAGATCACGTCTGTGACTCAACCCACTCGTGTCCCTCCTAGGGACAGCATGGAAGAGCACTAGTAAGCCAGTGACTCAGCCCCCGTAATAGGGTCAGAGGTAGAGAATTCCAGTGGAGAGAGGGGCGCCGGCCAGGCAGAGACAGCAAGGGCGGTTACAAAGATTGTAAGAAATACTGTATCCTGCCATTACTACAGTGCATTTGGACAGTATTCAGACCCCTTCCCTTTCTCCAAAAATGTTTTACGTAACAGCCTATTCTAAAATGGATTACATTAAATGTTTTCCTCATCAATCTACACACAATACAACATAATGACGAAGCAAAAACAGGTTTTTAGACATTTTTGCGAATGTTTTAAAAATAGAAAAGAGAAATACCTGATTTACATAAGTATTCAGACCCTTGCTATGAGACCCAAAATTTACCTTGACTTTTTCCACATTTTGTTACGTTACAGCGTTATTCTAAAATTGATTAAATAAACTATTTTCCTCACCAATCTACACACAATACCCCAGAACTGTCACGCCCTGGCTCTGGGGACACTGTTATGTTGAGCCAGGGTGTGTAGTTCTATGTTTGTATTTCTATGTTGGCCTGAGTGACTCCCAATCAGAGGCAACGAGTGTCAGCTGGTACTGGTTGTCTCTGATTGGGAGCCATATTTAAACTGTGTCTTTCCCTTTGTGGTTGTGGGTTTTTGTTCGTATTTGGTTTGTGTAAAACCGTAGACATCACGTTATCGTCTGTTGTTTTGATCGTGTGATCATTCGTTTAATAAATATGTTCACCCTCAACGCTGCGCTTTGGTCCTCCTCCTTAGACGACCGTGACAGAAAAACCCACCAGAACTGGACCAAGCAGCCTAGTGAGGAGCAGAAAGGGTGGACTTGGGAGCAATGGAGGAAGAGCTTCGACTGGGTCAAGCCTATTGAGGAGCTGAATAGCGGGAGTTGGAGGCAGAAGAGCGAGAGTTGGGCGAGGACTATAGAGGCCTGGCCCACGGGGAGGAGAGACCCCCAGAAATTTTTTAGGGGGGGGCTCACGACGTCGGGGCAGCAGGAGGCCGCGATAGAGCGGTCCAGCGGGTTGGCAGAGGAGGCCGCCAGGTTACGGGAGTCACTGGTCACCAGGGGGAAGGAGGATGTAGAGGCACGGCGAGAGGTACTGGCGTGTGTTGCCAGTCCGGTCCGGCCTGTTCCTGATCCCCACGTAGGGCCAGTGGTGTGTGTTCCCAGTACGGTCCGGCCTGTTCCTGCCACTAGCACCAAGTCAGTGGTGCGTTTCGTCAGCCCGGCGCGGCCCGTTCCTGCTCCCCGCACCAAGTCAGTGGTGCGTTTCGTCAGCCCGGCGCGGCCCGTTCCTGCTCCCCGCACCAAGCCAGGGGTGCGCGTCGTCAGCCCGGTCCGGCCCATTCCTGCTCTCCGCACCAAGTCAGTGGTGCGCTTCGTCAGCCCGGCTCGGCCCGTTCCTGCTCCCCACACCAAGTCAGTGGTGTGCTTCGTCAGCCCAGTCCGGCCTGTCCCTGCTCCACGCACCAAGCCTACGGTGTGCGTCGTCAGCCCGGCGCGGCCCGTTCCTGCTCCCCGCACCAAGTCAGTGGTGCGCTTCGTCAGCCCGGTCCGACCCGTTCCTGCTCCCCGCACCAAGTCAGTGGTACGCTTCGTCAGCCCGGCTCGGCCCGTTCCTGCTCCCCGCACCAAGTCAGTGGTGTGCTTCGTCAGCCCAGTCCGGCCTGTCCCTGCTCCACGCACCAAGCCTACGGTGTGCGTCGTCAGCCTGGTAAGGCCCGTTCCTCCTCCACGCACCAAGCCAGGGGTGCGCGTCGTCAGTCCAGCACAACCCGTGCCTGGGTCACCGGTGCCTGGTAAGGTCCCGGTCAACTGCTCCACTACGGAGCTGAAGCTATCCGCTCCACCAGTGTGCAGTCCAGCTCCGGTCAGCAGGGCCAGACCGGACCAGGGGTACTTTGGGGGGTTGGAGAGGGAGTGGGGATCAGGCCCGGAGCCGGATCCGCCACCTAGGCGGAGTGCCCACCCGGTCCCTCCCCTGTGGTATTTAGTTGGCGCGGTCGGAGTCCGCGCCTTTAGGGGGGGGTACTGTCACGCCCTGGCTCTGGGGACACTGTTATGTTGAGCCAGGGTGTGTAGTTCTATGTTTGTATTTCTATGTTGGCCTGAGTGACTCCCAATCAGAGGCAACGAGTGTCAGCTGGTACTGGTTGTCTCTGATTGGGAGCCATATTTAAACTGTGTCTTTCCCATTGTGGTTGTGGGTTTTTGTTCGTATTTGGTTTGTGTAAAACCGTAGACATCACGTTATCGTCTGTTGTTTTGATCGTGTGATCATTCGTTAAATAAATATGTTCACCCTCAACGCTGCGCTTTGGTCCTCCTCCTTAGACGACCGTGACAAGAACAACAAAGCGAAAACAGGTTTTTAGAAATACCTTGCTTACATAAGTATTCAGACCCTTTGCTATGAGACCCGAAATTGAGCTCAGGTGCATCCTGTTTCAATTGATCATCTTTGAGATGTTTCTACAACTTGATTGGAGTCCACCTGTGGTAAATTCAATTGATTGGACATGATTTGGAAAGGCACACACCTGTCTATATAAGGTCCCACAGTTGACATCACATGTCAGAGCAAAAACCAAGCCATGAGGTAGAAGGAATTGTCCGTAGAGCTCGAGACAGGATCGTGTCGAGGCACAGATCTGGGGAATTGTACAAAAACATTTCAGCAGCATTGAAGGTCCCCAAAAACACAGTGGCCTTCATCACTCTTAAATGCAATAAGTTTGGAACCACCAAGACTCTTCCTAGAGCTGGCCGCCCGGCCAAACTGAGCAATCGGGGGAGAAGGGCCTTGGTCAGGGAGGTGACAAGTGTGTAGCATCATACACAATAACTTTCAAGGCTGTAATCGCTGCCAAAGGTGCTTCAACAAAGAACTGAGTAAAGGGTCTGAATACTTATGTAAATGTGATATTTCCGTTTTTTATTTGTTATACATTTTCAAAAATGTCTAAAAAACTTGTTTTTGCTTTGTCATTATGGGGGGTTGTGTGTGTGTGTGTAGTTTTATGAGATAAAAAACAAACTTTATCAATTTTAGAATAAGGCTGTAACGTAACAAAATGTGGAAAAAGTCAACGGGTCTGAATACTTTCGAATGCACTGTGTATAAAGCCCCCCCCCCCCCCCCCCCCCCCACCCCCCTCCTCCACCCCCCCCCCCCCCCCCCCCATATTTAACCCCTTTTTTTTGTTGCCATTAATTGTTTTAACTGGTACCGGGTTACATTCAGAAGAGTTTTGTAAGGCTTGTGGGCATTGTATAGCAAAACAACCAACATCGACACAAAATGTGAAAAAAGTCAAGGGGTCTGAATACTTTCCGAATGAACTGTATATCCAACCCAGCTGCATTTGTTGCCAATATCATGTATCCCAGTGGTTTTCAAACTTTTTGACCAGCAACCCCCAAAAAGGAGTGGAATGACACTTGCCACCTCAGCACATGCACGTGTGCACATGCAAACATGGGCGCACAATCGCTGCGCAAATGTACCCTGTCATTACAGCCATAAACGGTGGTGCATTTTCAAAGCGCAAGATATATGGTACAGATATAAACTGCGTTTTACACCTGCATTTGCAGCTGAAAGTCATTCATGTCAGCAGCCAATATCAACTGGGTTACAGTTGAAGTCGGAAGTTTACATACACCTTAGCCAAATACATTTAGACTCAGTTTTTCACAATTTTTGACATTTAATCCTAGTAAAAATTCCCTGTTTTAGGTCAGTTAGGATCACCACTTTATTTTAAGAATGTGAAATGTCAGAATAATAGTAGAGAAAGTGATTTATTTCAGCTTTTATTTCTTTCATCACATTCCCAGTGGGTCAGAAGTTTACATACACTCAATTAATATTTGGTAGCATTGCCTTTAAATTGTTTAACTTGGGTCAAACGTTTCAGGTAGCCTTCCACAAGCTTCCCACAATAAGTTGGGTGAATTTTGGCCCATTCCTCCAGACAGAGCTAGTGTAACTGAGTCAGGTTTGTAGGCCTCCTTGCTCGCACACACTTTTTCAGTTCTGCCCACACATTAAGTACAACACTTTGTTGTACTTAAGCCATTTTGCCACAACATTGGAAGAATGCTTGGGGTCATTGTCCATTTGGAAGACCCATTTGCGACCAAGCTTTAACTTCTTGAGATGTTGCTTCAAAATATCCACATCATTTTCCTTCCTCATGATACCATCTATTTTGTGAAGTGCACCGGTCCCTCCTACAGCAAAGCACACCCACAGCATGATGCTGCCACCCCAGTGCTTCACGGTTGGGATGGTGTTATTTGGCTTGCAAGCCTGCCCCTTTTTCCTCCAAACAGAATGATGGTCATTATGGCCAAACAGTTCTATTTTTGTTTCATCAGACCATGTCACGCCCTGGCTCTGGGGACTCTTAAATGTTGAGCCAGGGTTGTAGTTTCTATGTTTAGTTTTCTATGTTTGAGTTTCTAGATTGTGTAGATCTATGTTGGCCAGGGTGGTTCCCAATCAGAGGCAGCTGTAGTTCGTAGTCTCTGATTGGGGACCATACTTAGGCAGCCGTTTGGCACCAGTCTGTGTGGGATCTTGTTCCATATAGGTATGTTATTAGTCTACCTTGGACTTCACATATCATTTGTTTGTTGTTTTGTTCGTGTTCAGTACGTTAATAAATATGTACGCTTATCACGCTGCGCCTTGGTTCAACCAATCCTTAAACGATCGTGACAGAAGATCCCACCAAATGAGGACCAAGCAGCGTGCCCAGGAAGAGATAATAGCGATGTCTCAGGTGGGCAAATGGTGGTCATGGGAGGAGATATTCGCGGGTAAAGGGCCATGGGCGAAGGTAAATGCCCAGGCAGGAGAGGAGAAAAGGCGCCAACCGTGCCGACGACGGACACCCGAGAGGCAACCCCAAGAAAAAAATTTGGGGGGGCACACGCCGTGGACGACGAGGCAGCAGGAGGCAGCAACAGGGCGAATCTGCAGACTAGGAGAGGAGGCCACCAGGTTACGGGGGCTATTGGTCCAGAGGGAGCAGGAGTTAATTGGTCAGAGGGAGGAGCTACAGGAGGCGATAAGGGAGAAGGAGAGTGTAGAGGCACGGCGAGAGGAGCTGGTTAGGCAGCAGAAGGAGCGGAGGTTTATAAGGGAACCCAGTCCCGCTCCTCGCACCAAGCAAGTGGTGTGTGTCGCCAGTCCGGTCCGGCCCGTTCCTGATCCCCGCACTAAGCCAGTGGTGCGTGTTCCCAGTACGGCCCGACCCATTCCTGCTTCCCGCACAAGGCCAGTGGTGTGTGTTCCCAGTACGGTCCGGCCCGTTCCTGCTCCCCGCACTAAGCTTGTGGTGCGTGTTCCCAGTACGGCCCGACCCGTTCCTGCTCCTCGCACTAAGCCAGTGGTGTGTGTCCACAGTCCGGTACGGCCCGTTCCTGCTCCCCGCACCAAGCCAGTGGTGCGTGTTCCCAGTCCGGCCCGGCCCATTCCTGCTCCCCGCACCAAGCCAGTGGTGCGTGTCGCCAGCCCGGTCCGGCCTTTTCCTGTCCCTCGCACCAAGCCAGTGGTGCGCATCGCCAGCCCGGTCCGGCCTGTTCCTGCCCCTCGCACCAAGCCAGTGGTGCGCGTCGCCAGCTCGGTCCGGCCCGTTCCTGCTCCCCGCACCAAACCAGTGGTGCGCGTCGTCAGCCCGGCCCGTTCCTGCTCCCCGCACCAAGCCTGTGGTGCGCATCGTCAGCCCGGTCCGGCCCGTTCCTGCTCCTCGCACCAAGCCAGTGGTGCGCGTCGTCAGCCCGGTCCGGCCCGTTCCTGCTCCCCGCACCAAGCCTGTGGTGCGCGTCGTCAGCCTGGTCCGGCCCGTTCCTGCTCCCCGCACCAAGCCAGTGGTGCGTGTGTCCAGTCCGGCACGGCCCGTGCCTGTTCCACCGGTGCCTGGTCCGGCACCGGTCAGCTGCTCCACTCCGGAGCCAGTGCAATCCGCTCCACCGGGGTCCGGTCCAACTCCAGTCAGCGGATCCACTCCGGAGCCAGAGCAATCCGCTCCACCGGGGTCCAGTCCAGCTCCGGTCATCCGCTCCACTCCGGAGCCAGAGAAGTCCGTTCCACCGGTGCCCAGTCCAGCTCCGGTCAGCGGCTCCAGTCCGGAGTCCGTACAGTTCGATCCACCGTCGTCGGGTCCAGCTCCAGTCAGCGGTGCCAGACCAGACCAGAGGCGCACCAGGGAGTTGGAGAGAAAGTGGTGGTTACGCCCGGAGCCGGATCCGCCTCCGAGGCTTAATGCCCACCCGGCCCCTACCCTGTTATGTTTATGGGGCGCGGTCGGAGTCCACACATTTGGGGGGGGGTACTGTCACGCCCTGGCTCTGGGGACTCTTAAATGTTGAGCCAGGGTTGTAGTTTCTATGTTTAGTTTTCTATGTTTGAGTTTCTAGATCGTGTAGATCTATGTTGGCCAGGGTGGTTCCCAATCAGAGGCAGCTGTAGTTCGTTGTCTCTGATTGGGGACCATACTTAGGCAGCCGTTTGGCACCAGTCTGTGTGGGATCTTGTTCCGTATAGGTATGTTATTAGTCTAACTTGGACTTCACGTATCGTTTGTTTGTTGTTTTGTTCGTGTTCAGTACGTTAATAAATATGTACGCTTATCACGATGCGCCTTGGTTCAACCAATCCTTAAACGATCGTGACAGACCAGAAGACATTTCTCCAAAAAGTACGATCTTTGTCCCCATGTGCAGTTGCAAACCGTAGTCTGGCTTTTTTATGGCAGTTTTGGAGCAGTGGCTTATTCCTTGCTGAGCAGCCTTTCAGGTTATGTCGATATAGGACTCGTTTTACTGTGGATATAGATACTTTTGTACCTGTTTCCTCCAGCATCTTCACAAGGTCCTTTGCTGTTGTTCTGGGATTGATTTGCACTTTTCACAACAAAGTACGTTCATCTCTAGGAGACAGAACGCGTCTCCTTCCCGAGCGGTATGACGGCTGCGTGGTCCCATGGTGTTTATACTTGCGTACTATTGTTTGTACAGATGAACGTGGTACCTTCAGGTGTTTGGAAATTGCTCCCAAGGATGAACCAGACTTGTGGAGGACAATTTCCCATGATCTCAAGCAAAGAGGCACTGAGTTTGAATGTGGCCTTGAAATACATCCACAGGTACACCTCCAATTGACTCAAATGATGTCAATTAGCCTATCAGAAGCTTCTAAAGCCATGACATCATTTTCTAGAATTGTCCAAGCTGTTTAAAGGCACAGTCAACTTAGTGTATGTAAACTTCTGACCCACTGGAATTGTGATACAGTGAATTATAACTATAGTTTGTTAACAAGAAATTTGTGGAGTGGTTGAAAAACAAGTTTTAATGACTCCAACCTAAGTGTATGTTAACTTCCGACTTCAACTGTATATCATGTCACTTCTCTAGAGTTCAGAGCAAGAAAAATTATATGGCCTACATGTATCAGCAGTTACAGGATTGGATGGAAAGCATGTTCTGTCTTCACCACACTGGGTAGCCCTGTTTTTCCTCCGAAATATCGTAATAAATTCACAGCATATATTACCAAACACTGCAAAAGGCTGCAATGGTGGCTTTAAAGTATTGCAGCTTTAGAGATGGATGTAATGGCGTTTCTACTGCTTACCATGTCAATCATTTCATACAGCTCCTATACTCTCAACAGTAGAGGGTTAAAGACACTATAACTCAGTGATGGACAGTGCAGGTTATAACACAGTGGTACGCATCTCACATGATTCAAATGACCGCTTGTGTAAGAAGCAGGGCTGATGATGTAATGGAGGTCTCCACCAGAGAGTGGTATGTGTGTGTCAGATCTGCTCTGGTCCATCAGTGGGACACCACGCTACACTATGCACCAGAACCATCTGAGTAGATGTCTCCAAGGTACACTTTCTAAGTGTCACTTTATTTTCCACAGCCCACTGCGACACCCCAGAGGCCAATGTCACCCCAACCCCCCACAAACCCCTGTGGCGCCACGACCAACCGCGTTTTTGGGAGGTTTGGGAAAGGGGGGGGGGGGGGGGGGTTCAATCCCTCTCCTGTTATTGGACGAGGGGCTGTGTGTCTGCGCTCCTGTGCCGCGTGAGGCTGCTCGCTTAGCATGTGGCGGTGCGTGAGTTGTCATGATGTGGTTCGCACAGCTCACTGCACACATACTAAACTGTATCGGACACCCTATAAATCTTGGGGGGCGGAGTAAATTATGCGGGTGAAAGGCGGGTGGAATATGGCGACCTGACGAAGGAACGAGCGAATGTGAAAGAAGAGGGAGATTGGGTGAAGGGTGGGGTGGGGTGGGGGTGGGGTGGGGTGGGGGGGTATGGAGGGGGTGTAGAGGGGGATCTGGGATGGGGGGCAGAGGGGGGTATAGATGGGTGTTTTGTGGTACTGTAGGTACTGTAGGACATGGTATGACAACCCAACAGTGTAGCATTCACAAGGGGTTAATTGGGAAGGTGTTTTGAAAGACTATGTATGCTGTTCAGTTTTTTTTGGGAAAAGGTCTGTGGAAAGAATTCAATGTCTACCTGCAGCATAATGAAGTTAAATTATTCTCCCACCACCGCCATCGGGGTTTGGCAGCGAGGTGCGGAGACAGTTCGTAGCTCTAGTCAGGGCCTGCAAGACTGTTTTCACTCAAAATAAAATAACAGAAATGGAACCTTCCAATTAATTCCCATTTACATATCCCTGGCTCCAGTTTCCATTGGGGAGGGCCTGGGGACGTGAGGCGCTGTTGCAGTCGCGAGGGTGATTATATGATTAGATGATTAATAATTCCCCAGGAGCTGCAATTAATTTGAAATGAGCTAAACATACCAGGTGCGCTGGTGTCATGTTGCATACGGGTGTGACTGACTTCTTCCACCTTTCATACACACATACACACCCACACACACTTGTTCATGGTTAAAACACACACAAATCGGCACACGGGTGCACACACACAAACACGGTGGCCAGGTTTATTATGGAGAGTTTAGTCTAATCCTGCCACTCCTCTCAGCGCAGTGACGTCCAGTGGTAAACACACACAGATTAGTGCAGTTCGTTTGCTTTCAGGTCGTTGGTGCCGTCGCCATGTGTCCTGGCAGTACAGTTTGTCACCTGCTCCATAGAGAGAGCGAGAGAGAGTGAGAGAGAGAGAGCGAGAGAGAGAAATAATGACAGAAAGAGAAGAGAGGATCATGGCTCTCAGTGTGAGTAGAGCCAGCTTGTGTTCCACTGGGGAGGAAAGAGCATCTCCATGGCCCCAGAGTGACTATATGGCGACTGTGGTGTCTCAGTAAGACAGGACATCAAGCGGCCAGTTAGTAGGCTGTAGAAGCAGGTTAGGGAATCTCCTGTAGTGGCCTAACATAGGCTGTGATCAGGCTGTGATGGATTTGCGACTGAGTCGTATCGGCAGCCATAACTCTATCTACCAAGGATACAGGATACTGCTCCTGACAGACCACCATGGAGGGGGAACCCCACCAGACTTCTTTCAATGACCCTTAAAAAACAGACTGCCTGTTTTTCTCCCTGCAGACGACGTGAGAGCGTGAGACTCACCCTGGTCGCCCCATTTAGGTGAGTGATGGGTGAGCAGATTTTCTTAAAACAACGGCAATTATCAGCGTGCAATTAGCTAGCCACCCGTGCAATTACACCCCACTCTGCCCTACTTGGGTCCTACAGAATGACTCACTCAACTGTGCTGTGCCTGAACAGAATGAGCGATGATGATGATGAGGATGATAGCCGTGATGTTGACTATATTAACGTCGCAGCAGGCAGGGAGGGAAGTGTGTGTGGGGCCTGTATTCTGCTAGTGTGGGCCTCTCCAGCCTGGCTGCCTAACCCTAACCTATGGCCACCCCTGGCCATGGCATGAGGGGGTATTTATGATAATCTGCCTCTCGGAGGAACACGAGGTCCCCATTAGAGCACTGTGGTTGTGGGGTGGCCTAGGTGCCGCCCCGCCCACCCCACCACCCTGGCTGTTTTTTGGGGGTTCCTTGTTACTCTGTGGCACAGCATTAGACCCCTGTGTTAAGCCCGATGGCTGGGCCGGCGCTGGCTGGCTGTTTAAATAAAGCCCAGGGTAAATACGGTCTGAGACCAAGTAAACACTTGCGTAACACAGTTTCCATTTGAACTTAATTTAAGTCTATTATTTTTTTTCCCCTTGCTGAGGAGGAAATTAAAACAGGGTTTAGTAAGAACAGGGAGCTTTGGTGAGCTTAGGGAGGCAGACTGAGGAGCAGGCGATAGTCACTAACCCAATCAAGCCCTTGATAAGTCATCTCTACCTGACTGACTGACTGGATTTAGGATTTACTTTTCATTCATTTTTTACCCACCCTTATAAAGATTCAATCCATCTCTCAATCCACCTTTTCCACCAAAACCAGATAAAAACCAGATTCCCTACCTACCTATACAGTGAGGGAAAAAAGTATTTAATCCCCTGCTGATTTTATACGTTTGCCCATTGACAAAGCAATGATCAGTCTATAATTTTAATGGTAGGTTTATTTGAACAGTGAGAGACAGAATAACAACAACAAAATCCAGAAAAACGCATGTCAAAAATGTTATCAATTGATTTGCATTTTAATGAGGGAAATAAGTATTTGACCCCTCTGCAAAACATGACTTAGTACTTGTTGGCAAAACCCTTGTTTGAAATCACAGAGGTCAGACGTTTCTTGTAGTTGGCCACCAGGTTTGCACACATCTCAGGAGGGATTTTGTCCCACTCCTCTTTGCAGATCTTCTCCAAGTCATTAAGGTTTCGAGCCTGATGTTTGGCAACTCGAACCTTCTGCTCCCTCCACAGATTTTCTATGGGATTAAGGTCTGGAGACTGGCTAGGCCACTCCAGGACCTTAATGTGCTTCTTCTTGAGCCACTCCTTTTGTTGCCTTGGCCGTGTGTTTTGGGTCATTGTCATGCTGGAATACCCATCCACGACCCATTTTAAATGCCCTGGCTGAGGGAAGGAGGTTCTCACCCAAGACTTGACAGTACATGGCTCCGTCCATCGTCCCTTTTGATGTGGTGAAGTTGTCCTGTCCCCTTAGCAGAAATACACCTCCAAAGCATAATGTTTCCACCTCCATGTTTGACGGTGGGGATGGTGTTCTTGGGGTCATAGGCAGCAGTCCTCCTCCTCCAAACACGGATAGTTGAGTTGATGCCAAAGAGCTCGATTTTGATCTCATCTGACCACAACACTTTCACCCAGTTCTCCTCTGAATCATTCAGATGTTCATTGGCAAACTTCAGACGGGCCTGTATATGTGCTTTCTTGAGCAGGGGGACCTTGCGGGCGCTGCAGGATTTCAGTCCTTCACGGCGTAGTGTGTTACCAATTGTTTTCTTGGTGACTATGGTCCCAACTGCCTTGAGATCATTGACAAGATCCTCCCGTGTAGTTCTGGGCTGATTCCTCACCGTTCTCATGATTATTGCAACTCCACAAGGTGAGATCTTGCATGGAGCCACAGTCCGAGGGAGATTGACAGTTATTTTGTGTTTCTTCCATTTGCGAATAATCGCACCAACTGTTGGTGATGGTCTTATAGCCCATTCCAGCCTTGTGTAGGTCTACAATCTTGTCCCTGACATCCTTGGAGAGCTCTTTGGTCTTGGCCATGGTGGAGAGTTTGGAATCTGATTGATTGATTGCTTCTGTGTGTGCTCCTAATCTCAGCTCGTTACCTGTATAAAAGACACCTGGGAGCTAGAAATCTTTCTGATTGAGAGGGGGTCAAATACTTATTTCCCTCATTAAAATGCAAATCAATTTATAACATTTTTGGCATGCGTTTTTCTGGATTTTTTTGTTGTTATTCTGTCTTTCACTGTTCAAATAAACCTACCATTAAAATTATAGACTGATAATTTCTTTGTCAGTGGGCAAACGTTCAAAATCAGCAGGGGATCAAATACTTTTTTCCCTCACTGTATATACAGTAATTGTCTCCTACAGACACTCTCTCTCATGTGTGTATGCTGTGGTATCGGAGTTTAACCTGTCACAGACCCTGTTGAGTGTATCAACAGTTTAACACTGGATCCACAAGAGGGAGCAACATCCCCATAGGGACCAAGCATCATCATCATCACACAACAGCACCCATGGGTTTGGACAGTGGGCCACAAACCTTTCTGCATAGTGACCCACCTAAAGCTTTTTGAATTGTTTTGGGAAGTATAAACAAAAACAACGGCATGGGAAAAGGGCCAATCGCACTGCTAATTCCGTAAACATGTTGACAAGATTTTCACAAGAATCTAAATAGATACATAAACGTAAGTGTAGTTTGTACAATGCAGTTAGAGCAGAGCAATTTTGGCATCGAACTCAAACACATTTTGAAATGCAACATAAAAAAACATTCAACTGAATTAATAAATATTTCAATAAATAAACATAATATATACTAATTTCTCTCCATGCCTGTATCATGTACCACTGAAAAGAGTCAAAGCAAAGCCTTGTTGTAAGTCTTATTCTCTGAGAAAAGTACATCAGTAGAGTGTGTGGGTTGCCCTCTCTGATACACTTGAAAGACCTGAGGAATGTCTCTCTCTCTCTCTCTCTCTCTCTCTCTCTCTCTCTCTCTCTCTCTCTCTCTCTCGCTCTCTCTCTCTCTCTCTCTCTCTCTCTCTCTCTCTCTCATACTCTGTCTCTGCAGGGCTCCATGCTCTGCTCTCCTCTCCTTTTCTCTCTGTAGGTTTCTGTTTCATCTAATTCCCTATAATAAGGCTCATTTCAGTGTCACTAGCCAAATGAGGATAATGAATTACCACTCCTTGGCTATTGTAATAAGCAGCCTGCAATGTGGGGTTAAAGAAAACACCACGTCTGTGGTTGGGAAAATAAATATGGTTTGAAACAAATCTAGATTAATACAATAAAATGCAAGTTTAAATCACGCTCTGCTTAGCATGTCCTATCAAAACAGTATGAGCGCAGTCGCGTCTCCCAGACCTCTCAAAAGTAATATTTTCGTCTTTGGAAAATGGTAATTGCCCTCTTTAGCAATTGTAATACTGTTGTCAATGTGTGTCTCTGTTTTTCTGCAAGATTTCCAGAAGCTATCTTATTACTAAAAAGATGTGGGGTCACTGAAATTATTTCTGATCACACAAATACATTTGTTTTTGATAGTACCATTATTTATGCTAAACATATTTCAGGATATCACACTGTCAGAGTTAATTTGTATTTCATTTTTAATCAGATGATGGAGTTATCTTTTAGAACAGAACTTGGAAAATACGCTTCTCTGAATGAATGCTGAGTAACAAACTATTCTGGTCACTACTCACAGATATAGGACCTTATTTTGAGACAGTTTACTACAGCAGGAAAATAATCCTGCAGCAACTGGACATTTTAATTATTATGTGGATTATAATTAATGGACATTTTTGTAGGGGTTGATACACTTTTTGTAAGGGAAAATGAAGTCTGACATTTCAAAGTAGAAATGACAAACTTCAGAAATTTTTCAAACCTCAAATACACAACAAGGTTTATATTTCCTGCATTGCAGGAAAGTTATCCTGCAACAGGGTGATCAAAATAAGATCCTGCATATGTACATGACCAACATCAGATAAGATGGCTGGCTATTGGTCAACCTTTTTCCTCTGCTTATGAAAAACCTGTTTGGCTATGACACATATAAATACATTTAGATGAAATGTTTTGCTTCATGACTTAGCATTATATTTATTAAATAAATGTAGGTAAACAATAACTTAAGATATTCCATATTTGGCATAGCAATAGCATTAAGTTAGAACAATTATTTTTAGCTTTTGTAGAGAGACAGACAGAGAGCGAAGGAGAATATTCACGTAATCAGTGGAAGGGTACCACACTATGTCCTTGCTTGGACAGACTTGAGAAATGTGTAAAGGAAAACCGTGTGTGTTTGTGTGCGTGCGAAAGCTGAATCTCAGCATTGGTTGATATTATTCTTTCATACTGATTTTCCTTCAAACCTCTTTTAGACTCATTTTATTGTATTACTTTCAAATTGTTCTCAAGATGGGGAGGGAGGCCTGGAAAAAGGCATCCACATCCACACAGATCCCGCTGTCAGACACTCATTCATACAAAAGAACAGCAATGAAAAATCTGTCATTTAGTGTTTTTCAAATAATTTTCATATTTTGCCTTCTCATGTTTCCCCTGTCTGAGACCTGCCACTTGTCTGAGAAAGCCGAGGTCTTGTTTCTGAAGTGAAGTGTGGTATGGAGAGGGTGGTTAGTGCCACATATTCTGCCTTTTGATTGGAGCCTGGTCCTCAGGCCAAACTCAGTGCATGAGTCAGTGAGACTGGGCACATGCACTCATATGACAACGTTACCATGGCAACCAACATGAAATTAATGGCCAGCGATATGTTTTGAACAGCTTTCAATTCCTTTACTTTTCGATTTCTTTACTTGAACTAAAAAGTAGATAGATTGGAAATCTATAAACTGTTGTAGGCAGAAAGGGAAAACATGATAAGATACCAATATGGTCGGAATTAATCACCAACGGAAGAAAACAAAGTTCTCCCAGTTTGTAGAAGCATGTTAGGAGCATCTTAGAGAACCAAATAATAAAATAAATAATAGAAACATCACTAAACAAATGATGCTATATTGGCAGCAATATCTCTTCTGTTATAAATCACTCAATCATACAATTATTTGCAGGAGACTGGATGGTGAACAAGGTCAAAACTGTGGTGAGGACATCATCTGTCGTGGACCTGGTTCACACCAGTTTACCAAGGCAAAAAACTAGGGGATCTTTAGGCTGTGCTTTGCAATTTTGCCATCACTGTTTGGTGTCTAAAAATGAGCGTAGGAAAATAAGGCATATCACTCAGTAGAACCACGTAGCTCCTTTCCTGTACGTCAGTTGGCGCGCCTCGTCAGCGAAATAAACACAAATTACTGAATGCAGGTTGTTGCACAAATGGCACTAGGGGTTTCATCCCAACAAAAACAACCACTAGGACCAGTGGACACTACTGTCTGTCGATGCACCACCACACATGTCTGAGGTAACTAGAACTGGACAAACGCCTGTACTAACACATAAACAAACGAGTAAGCTCATGTCAAGGCAGTTTTGACTCCTCTGCAAGAGAGTGTGGGCGTTAGCTGGTTAGCATTAGCAAACAAAGTTGCTGAGCCATTGTAGCCGGAGGGGAAAGCTCTTCTGCCGTCTGGCGCTGATTGTCTGTTAAAGACTTTGTACCCACAAGAATGTCAACTGCTTTCAGTAAACGATGACGCGTCAACCAATACAATAACCACATTGTAGAAAACCAATGCGAAGGGGAAGAAAATACAATGGACAGCCATTGAAAATGGTCCAGTTCTGTCTATCATGGTTTCCTCCACTGTGTCTGTGAGACTTTTTCCTTGTTCACAGCAGCACTGGTTTATTTGCCACCCTAAATAATTTTGTCATAATTCTTGAAGTTGAAATGGAGTGTGTACAGCATTCTGATTACAGTGAATCCAGAAGATTACTGAAGGAGCCAACATCTTCCATGTTCCCTGTCAACAGAAAAAAACCGGTACGTTTATGTGTTGTTATGTGTTAATAACATGAAGACTACGTTACCCAGTAGGCTATGCGAGGGGGGGAAGTTGAAGTATGCCTTGCATGGCTACACAAGGAGATTGCTAGCTGAAGTATCAGTTTATTAAAAGTAGTTCAACCTACACCCCGGTTTGTCATTATTTAAAGGAACAAACATAACATGATGTCAGAGGAGTAACTCTGCAAATTTCCACGACGAAAATTTAACATTCTACCACAAGTCAAGTGACGTGAGTAGTCGAAGATGCTAGCTTGCAAGAGCGATGCCAACAAGCTGCAACAGCGAGAGTGACAGGAGCGAGAGCGAGGCTGCATTGGAATCTGTTGACGAGCAAGTTGATGAGCAACCTACCGAAGTAAGAGAAATTGAAACTGTACCTGTTTCCCGAGTGTTTCCCCTCATGGATAGGCTTAGTCCTCCTACTCCTATGCAGTTAACAGGCAATCTAGCTGACAATTGGAAACGTTTCAAGCAGAGATTCAATATCTACCTAGCAGCCAGTGGAGTAGGGGGAAATTATGACAAATTGAAAGATTCCATTTTGCTGCATGTTATTGGAGAGGATGCATTGGACATTTACAATAGCTTTCGGCTAGACGAGGCAAACTTGACATTGACTGTGCTCATGGCTAAATTTGAGGAGTACTTTGTACCAAGCCAGAACGTCATGTTTGAGAGATACAAGTTTTTCTCATGATCAGAAACAGGGAGTCAGTTTTGACCAGTACTTGGCTGAGCTGAACACACTGAGCAAAACGGGTGAATTTGAAAATCTGAAAGACTCACTACTAAAATGCCCTGCATATGCGAAATTGTGTAACAACTGTGGGGTAAATAATCATTTCTCAAAATGCTGCAAAGCTGAGGCTGCAAATAAAAAGGTTCACACAGTCAAAGAGGAGTCTGCAGAATTCTTTGTTGATTCTGTGGAAATATGCAACGCAGTAAAAGCTGAATGGATTGTGCCATTGACTGTGAATAAAACTATAATACCATTCAAGCTCGATATTGGAGCTCAGGTAAACCTGTTGTCGCTGGATGACTACAAAACACTGAAAGTGAAGAGCAAAACTGAACTGAAACCTGGAGATCATGTATGACTCCGAAACATCACTACAGGAACCTGGATGCAGTAAGGGTGCGTGCAGAGAGAAGTTGCACCGCGATCCTATGAGATCCAAACGGAGCATTGATCACAACTGAGAAGAAACAGAGTGGATCTAAGGCTTCAGCCATTCACTCAAGGGACTGAGGATCATCAGGAGGATACTGCTGAAGCGTCAAATGCCTTTACCAATGGACAATTCAGTCAGAACACCCTGACTGTCAATGAACGCTGTCTAACTGCTTCAGGAAGCACTTCAGCAGAACGACAAAAATGGTCTGTCAGAGTCCCTGAAAGGCTTATTGAGAATTGCTAAAAAACCACACAAAAAAGAATGGGCACATGGATTGGATGTTTTTGAAAAGAATTAGAGCCACAATAGAGTATTGTTGGACAGAGACTGCATTTAGTTGAGAAATAAAAAGGAAAATAAATGTGTGTTATTGAAAATTGCATGTTATGCAGGTTGAGTAAACAAATGTGATGTGACATGTTTAGTTACAGAGAAAAAGTAGTTTTCTTTTAAAGGAAGGAAGATGTGTTGTTATGTGTTAATAACATGAAGACTACGTTACCCAGCAGGCTACGCAAGGGGGGGAAGTTGAAGTATGCCTTGCATGGCTACACAAGGAGATTGCTAGCTGAAGTATCAATTTATTAAAAGTAGTTCAACCTATGCCCCGGTTTGTCATTATTTAAAGGAACAAACATAACAGTTTAGAGATGGAGTAATATGCAACAAGGTGCATAATGGGTGATCAATGAGTTTCACCTGAACTGCAACTGTTTTCTTGGTTATTAAAACATATAGTGCTCTATACTTTATATGTACGTGTGTGTGCAAACAAGAATGTGTGTGTGTGTGTATATGTGTGTACAAATAATGTGATAAGCTGGAAGGTAAACTAGGATATCATGTGGCTGCGATGCCATTCCCACACTAAAAATAATGGTTTGATTGCTCTGATGATCAGTTATTACATTCCGCCGTACCGCTGTGCGGTCTCGTCTTCAGCTGCGACCAACTGCCCTGTGACAACTAAATGCACTGCTAACTGCACCCTCGCTGCTCCTTGTCACGTGGCTAACAGCGAGAAGCATTAGAAATAACAAACAGTCAAGTAGACATGCCATTAATATTTCCCCTATGGTGTGGACTGAGGCTGTGTCCCAAATCGCACCCTATTCCTTACACTGTATAGGACAGTGTTTCCCAACTCCAGTCCTCCAGTCCCCCCAACAGCACACATTTTTGTTGTAGCCCCAGGCAAACTCACCTGATTCAACTCATTGAGGGCTTGATGATTAGTTGACAAGTTGAATCAGGTGTGCTTGTCCAGGGTTACAACAGAAATGTGTACTGTTGAGGATACGGGAGGACTCGAGTTGGGAAACACTGGTTTAGCGCAATACTTTTGAACCGAGCCCTATGGGGCCTGATCAAAATTTGTGCACTAAATAGGGAATGCGGTGCAATCTTTGGATGCAGCCTGAGAGAGCTGGATGAGACAGAGAGAACCCTCCGCAGTCTGGCTGACGACGCGGCGCAAGACGCCAGGCTCTTCTAGGAACGCCACAAGCCCTTTTGGCTCCCAGGCTCCTACCAGAGTCCACCATCTCCAACATCCACACTCTGTCCGCCCTCTCCTCCCCAGGCTTGTCTCTCTGCACCCTGGGTAGATGTCAGGGCCAGGGCTGCTCCGTGGAACTCATGTCAGCCTCAGGGGAGCCTAGAACACAGAGTGGTGGTGTAGTGGAGTTAGGGTTGCAAAATCCTGTTTATTCCCTCCTAATTCCGGGAATCCTTCAACTGCGATTTCGGGAAAACCAGGGAATTTTTTGAAAGTTCCCAGAATTTTGCAACCCTAAGTAGAGTTGCTCCCAGAAATTTGGCCGTGGTTGCGCCCAGACTTCCAGGTCCGTGTCAGGGCACAGTCACACCACTACCCCGCTCTTGATGCCCTGCATGACTCTCAGGCAAGAGGTGGAGACGGTTTCCCCCATTAGCCCTGCAATTTTACCATGTGCTTTCTGGCCCCTGTTCCACTGATGCTGACGATAATGACTGATTCAGCTGATTAGTCATACTGTAGATTGAGTCACAGCCAAGCTGACAGGAAAATCATAAGGCGGCTTGACCAGTGTTGTGTGCATAGTTGCTCCACAAGGCTGTCAAGTCATGCCTTCCTACATTTGAATCCAGCCACTAACCGTTCAGCTCTGGCGAATACTCCCTCTTATGTCAGTTACACAACCTTCTTGCAAAGTTTACTTTTGGTCAATACCTCCAAAACGATCTACTCAGAAACAGTAGAACTCACCATCATTTATTTTTCTCAGAAGAGATCCAATGTAAATGTCACAATTTAAATGCACTGCTTAATGATTCCAATATACCTGAGGCTTTAGGAAAAAATAATTGGATGTGTTGGATTTGAAATTGTTCTTATTAGTAATTTGGCTAATACTGAGTTACAAAGGGTTGAGAGGGCCACTGTGTATCAGTCTCCATGGTTACAGCAAGGCAATCGGTAAGACAGGCAACTCACAGAGGATTCATCCAACCCACTTTAAGAAGACTCTAAAGGAGGAATGGATGTCTGTCATTCAAACTATAAAGATTCTTCATCACCCTCCTCCACCGGTGACAACTAGGACCATTAACAGTTTTTAACAAGGCACTCGTCTTGTATGACAACGATCAGCAAGATCCAATAGAGTAAGAGACAGAGGAAGATGGAGGAAAAACCTGTCCTTCAATTCAAAATCAGTGGCTGAAAGTGGCCCCAGTGGCTCAGTATTTACCCAGGACTTGTCTGCACTCCTTTCATATGGGGCTTTTTATTCCTGCCACATACCGGAGACCTGCTGGAGACCCCACTGTGGCCCTGTAATGGTATACCCAGGCCTAACCTGAGGCCTACAGCTGTTGGACTCATCACCAACAGAGGGACTTGTATGGCATTGTTTAGAGGCAGTCCCTCAGGTACGGGACTATACACCTCCCACTGTGGTTGATCCTATCAACATCAAATCCAGCTCTCTGTCCTCCCCACAGGGAAGAGTGGAACCTTAATGCATCAGCCAAGACAGGAGCAAGCCAGGATGTCTGGCTTCAGAAATGAGTTCATGACTAGTGTTTAGTGTTGTCTGGGGAGACAAGGACACATTTAGGTAGAAGTTGTATTTATCATGCTGACAAATGACACCAGAGAGAGGCTGTGTGGGGAGAGATCTGGGCCAAGCTGATGATGATATTGAATACTGAGATTTGTCTCAGTTCAAGGAATGGAAGCTGTAGGTCTACATAAAATACAATATAGATTATGTAAATTGTATATACATTATGTAAAACATGATGTAAATCTGGAACACCGCTCATTTCTAATTAATAATAATCAATAATTGTTATTTTGAGGAGATTTTCACATTTCGAAACAAAATTTCTGAAAATATGTATGTCCCATTGTAGCAATACAATACAGATATCATACTTGTCAGTGGCAATCTATAAGAAATACCAAGTGAATTAAACAAGTGTATATTTTGGTCAGTAAGTGTATTGAAATCTATGAAAGTTACAAAGAAGTAAAACCAATATTGCTCGCTTGGGACTCTGACAAATCGCTCACCGAACTCTGGGCCTATGAGTTCATTTCTGAACACTTGAGAAATGTTGGGTTCAATTGAAATAGTCCAAGTTTCCAGGCATCTTCAAAAACAATATTTATATTTTCCCCCCAATAAAAGAGATACATTGAATTGTGCCGCCACAGACCATTAAAGAACCATCTACTTCATGTCTGTGTCTTGGCAAACATTTCTGAAAATCTCTTACCTGCCTGAAGCGAAAATTCACCCCACAGCGGAGATACGGTTCAGAGACTGACTATTCAAGAAAAAAAGAAGAGAGGATTCTAGTTTCACAAACCAGAAGTCTTCTCCAACTTTTGGATTGTATTTATAACTTACTAGATAGAGATAGTAGGGTGATGTTTTATAACCACAGGATATAAATAAATCAGTAATGATTTGCTGATCTTTTCTTTGGACATGTTCTTTGCCAAGAAGATGTTATAGCTAATGGTGCAGTCTCTGCCTTATAAAACTGTCTCATCAGCCTAGTACAGCCCGAAGATTTGATTTGAATAATACCGTAAGTGGGTGACATCACTAGTTTACACAGGTTAAGTTTCAGTACATGAAGACACACACACACAAACAAACAAGCAAGTACCTTGTACAGTCTCCTCTCTAAGAATAAACCAGGGGAAGCTATTTATAAAACCACTGACATTATACTTCCCCTCCATGATTGTAATTTGCACTTCTGAATTTTGAATCCAACTCTGCCTCATCGGACCGAAACAGAACCGGGGTTATGTTGGCTGCATATAAATCAAACACAAACACGTTCTCCACCCACCACGGGTCATACCCATCCCCATGATTTTCCCAACACAGCCCACCGCGGGTTAACATTTACATGTATGCTGATAATGGCTTTAGCAGCAGGTGGAATCTTTGCCTTTGTCTACTATTAAATCAAATTTATACGTCTCAGCCTCACAGCTGGTTTTGCATTGAACGGCAGCAGCAGACAGCGCTCTCTATCCTCTGCCTGACATAAGGAATGCTTTAAATGGACTTTCAAAGTGCAACATGGCATGCCAACCGCTAGACAGCATGATCTAAAATGTAAATGCAGAGGTTACACTGCAGAGGTTACATTGCAGAGGTTACACAATCTATTCCACTCTAAGGATCAGAGAATGCACGATGGTTCCTGCAGTGGCTCAGTTTTGGGATGAACTATCCTTAATGTGACTACGGGGAGAAGCGAAAACAAAAAAGCTATGGCTGTTTAAAGTATCAGGATCTGCAAATGAACTGTATCAATAACATCGTAAATCATTTTGATTTGATTTTAATGGAAGTCCTTTGCTGTGTCTGAAGGTAGAATCACACTGCATGTGGACATCACGACAGCCCCAGACTTTTGCCCTCGTTCAGTGAAGAACTGGGGTGCTCTGCAGAAAATTGTTGTTGAGACTTGGGGCTAGATTTGATCCCCAGCGCCAAAGATCTGCGTTGTAGTGCGGTTGACATTCATTAAAGATCATTTTCAATTGAGCCGATGCGGAAACATTGCTTTTAAATTTCAATCACTATAACGATGATCTTCGGCGCTACTGATTGAATCGTTATACTCATCCTGACAACAACTCAAGGTGTCGGCCATAATTTAGTTGAATTATTGTGGAATCTAAATTGACTAAATTGACTAAATGTTAAGTCTTTGTCAGTTATTTCCTTCTCTGGAAGTATTATTTGTATGATAACTGGAAAGTGGTGTTATACTGATTTACTATAAGACTGTCTGTGTTGATAAAGAATTTTGTAAATACGCTGACGTGCAAGATTTTGAGTAGTCAAGATGTGTGAAGTCATTGGATGACCCTTGATAACAATATGTAATCCATATTTTTTCATGGGCAAAATAATTCAGCCACAGCAGACTCAGGTTTCAATGCTTCTTATGTATGGGCTAGTTTATATTTTAAGTTGCATGAAATTGAATCTTTGGGAATGTGAGCCCATCGGTCTTTGAATTATTGAACAAATATTTTGAAATAAAACCTTATTTTCCCTGTCAAATATTATATGTCAGGAGGTTTGAGGTTCAGACTGCTGTATGAGCCACATGGAGTGGGACTAAGCAGCAAATACAATTAATGCTGAATCTAGACCAATCTTTCAAGCATTGGGTGGTTTGCGAAATATCTACTAATTACATTGTTGCTAGTTCTAAGCCCTCACTTCTCAATATGCTATCCCACTTTAGGCTTTACAGTATGCGGGTGACTTTGTTCAATTTACTTTTAATCATATCTAACAATCAAACAGTACAAAGACATTAATGACCAGCTTGTATTATCAGTGATTACTTGGATTTAATCTTAAAATCGTCCACGCACGAATGAAAATAGATAGCGGCCCTATAAAAATGTAATTGTACAGTGTTCCAGCACTCACCCTCTCCTCCCCTCAGGAGCAACAGTAGAGTAGCATGACAGATGTAAATCTATAGGCCGAGTATGCTCAGACAGCTAAGGAGGGAGCTACTGCTGAGAGAGAGAAAGAGCGAGAGAGAGCGAGCGAGAGAGAGAGAGACGAATGGAGCCAATTCTAATAAGAGATTGCAGGTCTTAAGAAACCGCTAATAGTTCCTAAAGTTTCCTGTCCCATGAGCCTTAGCAGCGGGAGCAAGGAGCCCAGCGCTGAAGCCCGGTAATCAGTGTCAGCCTGCCGGGACGGACCAGGCCGAGGGGATTGAGTAGGGAGGGACGGGGGGAGGCTGGGGGGGGGGGGGGGGGGGGGGTGTCTGGAGAGAAAGTGTGCCGGCTTCTGAATATTAATGTCTATTTCCGTCCTGAAATACAGTAGCCTTATTGGGGTGAGCTGGCCCCTCACTCTGAGAAACTACTCCCACGTAACCCTTATTTTTAAAGGCTGATCTCAACCCCGGTGAGCAGAGGGACGCGGGGCTGCAAAGAGAGGGGGTTGGCATGGTTTCAGTAGGGAGGTTCAGTTGTATGTTTTATACACTGAGGAGTGAAAGGAGAGAGCCCAGTTGACTGTGGAACAAGTTCTAGTGTTGCTTTATTGTTGTGATAGATTATTCTAATGTGGGGGTGTCTTAAAATAACTCAAAGTTCATTTTTTTTTGTGAAAATAATCCTGTCAGAACTCATACTTTCCATTTTTAGGGGTGTAAAGTATCTGGTTGTGTGTCATGATGTTGTCTGAAGGCTTTATCTGGCTCACGTTTATTGGTTTATTGTTAGTCTGTGTTCCAGTCAAATTGTTATTCTGCTTCTGTTTCCATCCTGTTGGTCCGTTTTCTATTGACAACTCAAAAGGAACATTCACTGATATGACAATTAATTCAAACATTTTGACTCATCTAAGATGTTTTACGATGTGTGTCTAGATAAAACAGTGACCTTTAAAGCCTCCCTTTGCTACACAAGAGACACTTTCAGAGAGAGGACCAACTCCTATGTTGGAACTTCATAGCAACATTCTTGCACCGTGTTTAGAGTAGATATGTTACAAACACACCCTTACCACAAGTTCTTATGAAGGTCAAATTGCCCATGCAACCAACACATTAAAGTCGTACCATGAATGGTAGAGCACACGTCTAGTTGAGCTACATGTAAACATTCCCACCACAGCTGTTTATTTTGCACTGGGATTTGCAAAGGGTACCTAGACAGGAGCACTGTTCTCTGAAACTATCAAATATATTTCACAAAATGTTTGGTTGGACATATCAAATATCATATTGGTTGTGCAATAACTACAAATTCCTTTTGATTGTGAAATTACTGAGCTTAATAACTGCCATTCATAGAAAGAGATTATGAAAATCGGTAATCAGTGGGTGTATTGTGAATATTATGTTTCCCATGACTTCTGGAGAGGAACATTCCAGTTCTTTTTGTTTATGACGTAAGAATACGTTTTGCGGTCTCGGAACCATGACGTGTCATATGCCACACAAACATACCCAGGAAGCCACACAAACATACCCAAATCGTAACTGCTTTTCATAAATAAAGGAATTTTTCTGAAGCAAAAAGTGATGCGTACATGGAGGCAAACATGTTTAGATCCGCAAACACTGGCAAGGATCTTTCCCAATCTCAAATTAGCTTTGACGTTCCGAACTTCTGAGTTCTACTTTTTGAGATGACCAGGCCCAGGATGTCCGTCATGGACAACCAGTAGACGTCCAGTCATGACAGGGGTACAACAGCTCTCTCTATTTCCACTCCATTTGAGATCAAGAGGACAGTCGGGAGATCACAGTGGCACTGGCGGCGAATGAGCAGCTAGAGGTTCTGAAAGGCTCATCCATCTTACAGCCACTTGATTGACAGAAAAGAAAACAGGCTGAACAAGCCCCCCCATACAGCCGGGAGCTCCCATACCCAAATAGCTCCAGTGATATCAAGACAACTAAGAGCTATATAGAGTAGGGGGTGCTCTACGAAAGTGAAAATGTAAACAGACCATGTTGTAAAGAAAAAAGACCCAAGAGCCCAGCTTGTATTAAAGCCACAATACGTAACTTTTTGGGCGACCTGACCAAATTCACACAGAAATGTGAGTTATAGATCTTTCATTCCCGTTGAAAGCAAGTCTAAGAAGCAGTAGATCTGTTCTATGTATGCTATTTCTATGCTTCCTGTTCTGCAGTTTCGTTTTTGTAAATTTTCACCTTCAAACAGCTGAAACAACAATATTTTTGGTTATGGAAAATATATTTCACAGCAGTTTAGATGGCATATTGATTCTCTACACAATGACTGCTTGTTTTTGGTCACATAAACTGAAATTAAGCGAACTATTAGAATTTTAGCAACCAGGAAATGGTTGAGCGATTTCTACATAGTGTATCTTTAAGGGTCTTTCGATTTTCAGAGAAGACTGTTGATAGACAGTAGAAGGGTGTTTGATTAAGTCTGCAGGCCATGACTGTTTGATGAATATACAAAAGCCTGTGTTACATTGCCCACATGTTTAATAGCGTTGATATGGGAATTTAACACATAGACTAAACTAGACTGGTTCCATGCCTCTTGTTAGCACTAGACTATGCACTATGTGGCACATACTGTAATGTACAGGGTTTTCTGAATGTGATTTATTTATTTGGTAGTTCAGCTTTCATCCAGAGGCGGAATCAATCAATCCTTCGGGGGGTCATTCAATAGCTCAACTTAATGGCCACCCCAGTGAAACAGCAGCCAGGGCGAGACACATCCACTCAACGAGGAGCGTGCACTTTGCTTAAAGTCTGCACTTTCAAAACAGGACCCACAGCGGAGAGGGTGATCAACGTTGATAATTTAATCTTCATCTCTCAGGCCCTGGGCCCACTAGAGGCATACGTCTGCTCTGTTTGGGGGAGTTTTGTTTGAGCAACAAGCCAAGAACATTTAGCCGTGATGCCAAGAACCTTTAACCGTGATGTATGTCACTCATGATATGTTTATGGTTCTCCCAGGGAAGGGTCTAACTCGAAGGGTCTAACACGAAGGGTCTAACACGAAGGGTCTAACACGAAGGTCCACTACTACTCTATTGCTGCCATTCTGACCTGTACACTGTATAACCATTTTTCTCAGCGTCAAGTAAAATAAAATAATATGTATGTGGGTGGGTGTAATAATTTATGTAATAAGACTCTCTCTGACCTGGCTGTCCACAGTCGTAACCGTGTCAATGTGAACCTCTGTACAGCTGTAGTACACTGCTCTGTTGTGACGGTGGTTACAGAGTAGAAAGGTAGCCTTTATGCCGTATGAGTGGCACGTGTGTCTTTTCCCTGTAGCTAAATATAGAAACAACAACAAGAAATATGCATTAGAAACCTGAGCTCTGATGCTATCAGCATACCCAGTTTATTTTGCTAAGGAGGTGATGAATAATGCTGAGAGTAATTTAGTTTCCATTGACTATTCAGATGAAGTAGAAGGGGGGGGGGAGAAATAGTGAATCAGACAGAGCTCACCGTCACATAATGTAAAGTCCTATTGTCCTGTGTCAACGATGTTTTATGGGTGTGACAATGTTATTTAAAAATATATATTTGTTTGTTTGTTCAAAGAAAACTGTGATTAAATCCCAGTACTTTATTGCCGCTATTACTTGGCTAAAGGCAGAGATGTTAATAGCAATATGATTAGAATCATATATTTTCTATAGCTACGAGGAGGTGTTTCCGTGAAAAGCCATAGGCTTTAAAAAGTTACAACTACCTTTTAGTAGCTGACTCCAATTTTCCAGCTATTTCTGCAGTCTAAAAATGGTTATAAAACGTATTTCTACACACCTCTAAAATATTGGTAGTGCCGTAAAAATGTCCCCTTATCTTTCCTTAGCATATAAATACTGACTTTCCTAATCCAAGCCATACAGCTTGTAGTTACAGTCTATAGTGTCGGATGACAGGAGAGTGGAAACCGAAAAAGCCATGGCGAGACAGAGAAAGAGACGGTAGGAAGAGGGTGACTAGCCAAGTGCGATTGTTGTAGGGTGTAGTAATACATCTAAAGGTGGTGGCATCGACGGGAAAAACCTGAACAGTTGCATTGCAGGAGTGGTGAAAATAAAGATTTCGCAACTCACTTGCATTTCTCTGTTTGTGAAGACAAAGCCTTGGCATCTCTTACCAGGGTTATGACCTGTACCCAACATTTGACTTGTCACTGAGCTCACAACTCCTGCTAATGTAATCTGAGACTGGACAGCCCTTTACACAAAACCTGCATCAGGCTCGTTGACGTAACACACACTCCTCCGGTCCTAAAATAAACGTAAAGAAAGAGATGAGGAAGAAGAAGATGTCTGGATCCTGGGGTGTCAGGAAATCAAATCAAAATCAAATCAAATGTTATATGTCACATGCACCGAATACAACAGGTGTAGACCTAACCTTGAAATGCTTACTTACAAGCCCTTAACCAACAATGCAGTTCAAGAAATAGAGTTAAGAAAATATTTACTAAATCAATTAAAGTAAAAAATTAAATAAAAAGTAACACAATACACCATGTGCGTATTATTTTGGCAATTGACGAGGGCCGTCCATGAAATAATAATTACGGAGCGAGAGTGAACTTGCAGTCATCTGAGGGGTTTGTTTAATGTACGAAAATGATGTGATAGCTTCTCTCATTAAAACACAATTTATGAAGTCTGGACTGATGTTGTGGTGCCGGATGGCGATGATGATGTATTGGTCTTTTGTGGGTTCCTGGAGAGCCTTTTCCTAGTGGAATAGGTGTGTTCATTTTTCACTGGCGAACGCACCCCTGACTATGACCTCAGAGGTGAGAACATTAGGTTCTACTCATCACTGGACTGCAGTTCCCTCCTTCCCTTGCAGTTCCCTCCTTCCCTTGCAGTTCCCTCCTTCCCTCTTCTCTTACTGTGGTGTGCCATTATCACAGCATGGCTAAACTATCACATGTGGAGATATTCATGTTCGGAGATGCCTTTAGAAGCTGAAAGAAATTCTCCCCTCTAAAATCTCATAGGTCGTAACCCCTGTTCCTTGTTGTCATTGTGTCTCGGTGCTCATGGTATTGCAGTGATTCTGTCATTATTTTATATTGCTCAATATTTAGACATTTTGACAGGCCAATGGCCACCAAAATCTATACCAGTTGTCATTGTGTCACATGACAAGTATAGGGTATGAGTGAGATGGCCTCACCCTCCTCTCCTCTGTGTTCCACTGCCTAACAGCCAGCACCCCTGCTGGCTCTCACTCTCAATACAAAACATTACACTGAACAAGAAGCAGAGCACTGTGCCTGTGACTGTTGGGACCATTGGGACCACGGTGATGACAGGACCCGGCTGGTGACCTGAGAGGGGCAAGGGGACATCACCGGGCCAGCGGGGTGAAAAGGTAAGAGGGATCCACTGAGGTTCCCCTGACCTCAATTATTCCAATAAAACTATGGCCTAGACCAGTGGTATTCAACTCTTACCCTACGAGGTCCGGAACCTGCTTGTTTTCTGTTCTACCTGATAATTAATTGCACCCACCTGTTGCCCCAGGTCTAAATCAGTCCCTGATTAGAGGGGAACCATTAAAAAAAGCAGTGGAACTGGCTTTGAGGTCCAGAGTTGAATTTGAGGGGCCTAGACGAACCCGTGGTTACAACCATGCTAAATCCCTACCAGACCACAGCACAGAGAGAGAGACAGAGAGATAGAGCGCGAGAGAGAGAGAGAAAAAGATAGAGAGAGCAAGAGAGAGAGAGAGAGAGAGAGAGAGAGAGAGAGAGAGAGAGAGAGAGAGAGAGAGAGAGAGAGAATGAATGAAAATGATACAAGAGGAAGAGAGAAGGTGGAGAAAGAGCGATTTATAGACACTTTATAAAGTAATTAATTAAAACAAGTGATACTTCCAAAAGTACCAAAAACATCAGCGGGGCACCTCAACTCTTTGTTGACGGAGACTTGCTTCCATGGTTACGGTCAACTGTATGCACTGTGCATGACGGAATGGCACCACTAGTACCTGTGAGTCCAGCACATGCATGGAAACACGAGGTTTGTCAAAATAAAGTTAATTGCCAATTAGAAGAGAGCAAAGGTGCCTTGTTATTTCTTCAGGCAGCGAGTGGAGTGGGGCAGCCCTTCCGCCTCCCAACAGCACTTTTTCCAGGTATATATACTGTATACAGCATGCTTTATGTGGTGTGACCAGACCAGACAGACATGCTTAGTCAGCTGGGCCACCATTAAAACATTCCCCCCGTATAAAATATGACAACAGGACAATAAAAGCATAACCATCACAGCTGTCCAGTTCTCGCTGGTTGACTACGCCAATCCCCAGCCCACCTCCCCCACACCAACACCCCTCTCTCCCCTACACCCCCTTGTACTGAGGCCCGTTTTTCATTCTGGAGGGGTCTTTTTTCCATAGGCTGGTGAAGGGCAGGGAAGCCTGTGGTGGAGCTACTCTTTGATGGTCCATAGGATGAGATTCCCTGATGCGAGTGAGATGCTTAACGCTTCATTTACTATGGGGCTGGCTGAACTCCTTTATGCTTTTAGGCTATACCTCCAAGGGTACTGTAGATCTGATGATGGTGCAATCGCCTGCCAATCGCATGTCCTGTTTTGGTGATTTGTTGCTGATACTCATCATACTGTGAATACCTAAAACAGGTTAGGTCTTGAAATGTGGCCAGAAATATCATCATCAACACACCCAACTCATGCAGTACACTGTCATCTATTTTCGTCCGAGGGAAATTTGGGTTGTGTGAAATGCTGATGATGAATGGAAGATTGCCACGTAATGACTGTGACATTGTTTTCTTGTTTGACTGTGTGAAAAAAAGTATGTTAGCAGCTCTCAGGTTTTGCAGATTGACGTCACTTCCTGTTTACATACAGATCTTAATTTGATTATCCTGTTGCAGAAGAATTGTCCTGCAATGCAGGAAATGTAAAACTTGTGGTGTTTTTTATTTTAAAAAGTTTGTCATTTCCTCTTAAACATTTCCGACATGATTTTCCATTTCCGAAAAATTAACCCCCCCTACAATTATAATACACATAATAATTCACATTTCCTGTTGCTGTAGGATTATTTTCTTGCTGTAGCAAACTGCCTCAAATGAAGATCCTACATCTGTAAGCAGTCATTCCCTTAGATTATACACATGTCTAATTATTGTCATCAATTAGTGAAAAGCTGTGATAGCCCAGCTGTAGTTTGAGCTCTCTTCCTGTCCATCAACCCTTCTCTTGATCAATCTGCAAAAGCTGCCTTGCTCTACTAGATAAAGATTTGGAGATAAACCAAAGAGACAGGCAGACCTTTATTTTCATCAGGTTTAGTCATTATTTTTTGGAGAGGTACTATGATGCAAGTATCTCACTCTCCAGATAAAACAAGGGACTTGGCATTGATTCCCTTTGCTTTTGAACTGGCTGATTACCAGTCCTGATTATTACAGGTTCTGGCCAGCTAGACCCTCTGCAGACAATTCAGCACAAGTCCTGGTTGGACTCATGTAGTAGTAACGAAAATGTTTCAGGGAAAACATTCTGGTAGACAATATCAGGTTTCATTTGATTAGTGACTCATCAGTGGTAGTTTGATTATGGTGTTTTTTCTCAGTTCGGACGGCAACATGTGTTCAAGGACAAACGAACAGGAACTCTATGTAACACCACATGAAGCAATACTGACCTGAACTAACCCAAAATTATCATGGTATCATTCTGTCTTAAAGTAATACAAATCATAATTGTATATTGACACATTCACTCCCTTTTACGTTACACAATCGAGTTATCGAGATGTGCACAATAAAAAAATATTTGATCTGCTTCCATTTCTTGTATTATAGCAATGTCAAAACACATATTAAATCCCAGTGATAAACTTTGACCAAAACATATAGTTGGACATAAAACATACAGATTCTAGGATCACACACGTTGAAATTCTGCATAATATATAATCCAAACCAGAATTTTCAAATATCTCCTGCCAGCATCTGTCGTGGTAGTTTTAGGAGCTGGTCTGATTGGGCCAAGCAGCACAAAGCCAACAGGATCCTGATGACTACAAAGAGGAGCCTCTAGTCAGCCAGGGAGTTCAGACGAAAACAGGCCGTCTGTCTCCTGGTGAACAGAGACGTGGACAGAGGACATGCGGCATCAAAGACACACTCACTCACCTAAATGATAAACATGCCTCTCTGATACACTTGAAAGACCTGAGGAATGTCTCTCTCTCTCTCTCTCTCTCTCTCTCTCTCGCTCGCTCGCTCGCACGCACGCACGCACGCACGCACGCACGCACGCACGCACGCACGCACGCACGCACGCACGCACACACACACACACACACATATATAATCCAGGATAGGATATAACATCTTCTTGGATGGGGAATGAGATGGATCCGTTTAGGCAGGAGTGCGGCCGCTGCCACATTACACAAACATGCTACTGGGGCTACTGCTTATCCGCAATATAATCACTGTTCTCATTTGTCATCGCATGGGGCTGGCCAGGCCTGTGAAAAAGCCCTCCCAGAGGCACACATGATGATATCCTGGAAGACATTAAGAGGGGCTAACATATGGAATTGTTTTAAGATGATCATACCAAGGATCATTAGCTATTTGATTTTCAAAAATCAAAAATATGAAAAAATATATTTGATGAAACATTGAATTTGGCCATACTGCTATATACAGTATAACAGATTCATACATGGAAAAACAGATAATAAAAAAATTAAGTCTGAGAGGTATAGGAAAGATCAGTAATGTATTTGTATAATTTTTTACCCACATTTAACAAACATAAATTGCCACTAAACTACTTCCATATTTACTTCCATACATTTCCATACTGGTACCGGGCTACCTTCAGACCAATCTTGTGAGGCTTATAGGCCAAACCGTTCAGACGTGACCAACGTTGAATATTTTTTTTAGCTTTTTGAGCTGACAAACACCGCTATAGCTCAGCCACCTTCCACCGCAGATGCGGAAGGCCGCGATTGCAGCCCATGCAAAAAAATCAGATATCTCTGGCTTAAACAGACAGATTGTGATGGGGATTTTTTTATTATGCTAATTAGATTTACACGGGGCGTGGACATCGACTCTAGGGGGTTAAGAGATGAGTTATTGACCGACCATGGTAACAAATGCGTTAACACATGGAGAAGGAATAGGGTCTGAGATCTAGACATAGAGAATGATAGAGGCCTCTAGTGGCCAAAAGGCTGTATTAGCATGGACAGCGCCATTGAGGGCTTCTACCATTTTAACGTAGTCAACTGGGTGGGACTTCCAACTTCATTGGCTGATCTCTCCTGGTGACCCTGTTGGAGTCATGTCCAACCGGGTCATCAGGAGGGATCAGCCAATCGTGAAGAAGAAAATGGACTACTTCAAAATGGAGATTGCCTCAATGGCGCTGTACATGCTGTCACAGACGCTATAATGGCACAGATACAAAGATGAGTCCTCTAGCTATCTCTATGGATCTAGCCCACTCCCCTATGTTGGTCTAATACCAGTTTGGCAGACCAAGGTAGATGAGCACAGCGCCATCCCATCGTCCCATCCCTCTGTACATATTGTAACCTTTGGGAAGTAATTAATTAGGTAAGAGGAAGAAATCGTGTTCACTTAATGCATCATACTCTGTGTTCCTACGCCATTCACTTTTTCAATACAGAAGGTATGAGGTGCCAATCAGTGA
The DNA here is from genome assembly GCF_964263955.1 of Coregonus lavaretus. Taxonomy (NCBI): domain Eukaryota; kingdom Metazoa; phylum Chordata; class Actinopteri; order Salmoniformes; family Salmonidae; genus Coregonus; species Coregonus lavaretus. The sequence goes on from NW_028162547.1 coordinate 46,510, forward strand.
CTTGCTCTCCAGAATCGTCGGTAGACTTCAATAACATGAGAGCGACAAGCCATACAATTTCCTACCAACTCATTTTGGGTTTTCCATTCCCTCTTATTGAGTTGATAATTTCCCACAATACATTGCGCTAGCATAACTCCTTGACATTTGCGGTCGGTGGTGGCACGCATGGTATTGTGCTTGGTTACCATAAACCTGAGATATAACAACCTGCTTGTCAGAGAACACACATCGGCTGCGTTTACACAGGCAGCCCAATTCTGATCTTTTTTTCCACTAATTGGTATTTTGACCAATCACATCAGATCTTTTTCAGAGCTGGTCTGATTGGTCAAAAGACCAATTAGTGGAATAAAAGAACAGAATTGGTCTGCCTGTGTAAACGCAGCCATCTAAGCCACACCATGCATATATTAGCCTACCCACTTGGCTACACCAAGTGCGGTTTCACAGAAAAAACTGCTTAGAACAACCTGCTAAAGAACATTACAACCTCAACGCAGAGCACATATTAAAACTCACTGGGAGAGCTGCTGTGGTCGCTGCACGTGCTGCAACTCCAGACACCAGACACCCAAGAATCAAGCGAAGCTAGTTCAGACAGGAAACCTGAGTGTTAGTCGACCAGGTTTGCACACACATTCTCTGATGGTTGTCGTGCGCAAGCTATGCGCTGGTGTTCATGGTGACATGCTAATGCTGTAACATGTATTACTCGCTAGCATGTCAGTTTTCTGCTTTCCAACCACACACCCCAGCTACCATCTGTTTGGGCTCTGCTTTTGTTTCGGTCAGGGGGATTGGTCTAGCATACCTTATTCTCTGTATGTTGTTATTATGATGTATGCTCTGGCATGATGTATGAGCAGAGCCTAATGCCAAGACTAATGTACTGCATGTATTGTGATCTTAAATAAATGGTTAAATGAATACGTGGTGTTTCCTGTCTGAACTGGTGTTATGGGCAAATGTGGCTTCCCTCAGCAGGGTC
>NW_028162547.1:52500-123649 GCF_964263955.1 Coregonus lavaretus
GAAATCAATTAAAACTAAATGATGAAAGCATGAAACAGACTAAAAAGTTTCAAACTCCTATACGTCAACACTAACCATAATCACACCACAGCCAAAAGGGCGATGGTCTTCTACATGTGGTTCATTCACATCGTATGACATGGTTTGTGTGTGTCATCGGTGTCATTCTAACTTGGAAAGCCTTCCTCCCATAATTTCTTCATGTTTTCCATAGTGGAAATTCACCAGCCTCTTTGAAAGCAGGCAAAAGCAGGATTAAAACGTAGTGCTGGGATAGTCCTGAGATATCAATGCCTTGAATATCTCCATGGTAATGTTTTCAGAAGCAAAGCAAAAACAAGCCAGTCAATCGTTAAGCAGCTTTTTCCAACTACAGATGTAGGATCTTAATTTGATCACCTTGTTGTAGGAGAACTTTCCTGCAGCACAAAACATTTATTATTTGTAGTGTATTTGAGGTTTAAAAAGGCTTCTGAAGTTTGTAATTTCCAATTTCAGACTTAATTTCTCCCTTACAAAAAATGTATCAACCCCTACAAAAATGAAAATTAATTATCATCCACATAATAATTCACATTTACTGTTTCTGCAGGTTTTTTTTTCCTGCTGTAGCAAACTGGCTCAAATTAAGATCCTACATCTGTAGTGGCTCACCAACACAAACATCCCCTCACTCCTCTGTCTCTAATGGTTTTTACAGAAGCTGGTAGACTCTCACAATGTGTTGGACTGTAGCTAGCTCCGTTTGTGGCAGTCAAGGAGAGTTATGTAGAGGGTATATGACAAAACACTTACACCACAGGGTAAATATAGCAACCTGACACAAGTGCTGTTGATCTGTACTCTCTGGATGCAATTACAAATGAAACTAATATTGTTTTTAACACCTCATTATGGCACATTTTGGTACAAGAAAATATTTTCTATAAATTATATTGTAAATATTTTGTTTTCTTTACAGTGGCTTGCGAAAGTATTCACCCCCCTTGGCATTTTTCCTATTTTGTTGCCTTACAACCTGGAATTAAAATGGATTTTTGGTGGGTTTGTATCATTTGATTTACACAATATGCCTACCACTTTGAAGATGCAAAAAATGTTTTATTGTGAAACAAACAAGAAATAAGACAAAACAACTGAAAAGTTGAGCGTGCATAACTATTCACCCCCCCAAAGTCAATACGTTGTAGAGCCACCTTTTGCAGCAATTACAGCTGCAAGTCTCTTGGGGTATGTCTCTATAAGCTTGGCACATCTAGCTATTGGGATTTTTGCCCATTCTTCAAGGCAAAACTGCTCCAGCTCCTTCAAGTTGGATGGGTTCTGCTCGTGTACAGCAATCTTTAAGTTATACCACAATTGGATTGAGGTCTGGGCTTTGACTAGGCCATTCCAAGACATTTAAATGTTTCCCCTTAAACCACTTGAGTGTTGCTTTAGCAGAATGCTTAGGGTCATTGTCCTGCTGGAAGGTGAACCTCCGTCCCAGTCTCAAATCTCTGGAAGACTGAAACAGGTTTCCCTCAAGAATTTCCCTGTATTTAGCACCATCCATCATTCTTTCAATTCTGACTAGTTTGCCTGTCCCTGCCGATGAAAAACATCCCCACAGTATGATGCTGCCACCACCATGCTTTACTGTGGGGATGGTGTTCTCGGGGTGATGAGAGGTGTTAAGTTTGCGCCAGACATAGCGTTTTCCTTGATGGCCAAAAAGCTCAATTTTAGTCTCATCTGACCAGAGTACCTTCTTCCATATGTTTTGGGAGTCTCCCACAAGCCTTTTGGCGAACACCAAACGTTTTCTTTAAGCAATGGCTTTTTTTCTGGCCACTCTTCCGTAAAGCCCAGCTCTGTGGAGTGTACGGCTTAAAGTGGTCCTATGGACAGAAAAGCCTATCTTCACTGTGGAGCTTTGCAGCTCCTTCAGGGTTATCTTTGGTCTCTTTGTTGCCTCTCTGAATAATGCTCTCCTTGCCTGGTCCGTGAGTTTTGGTGGGCGGCCCTCTCTTGGCAGGTTTGTTGTGGTGCCATATTCTTTCCATTTTTTAATAATAGATTTAATGGAGCTCCGTGGGATGTTCAAAGTTTCTGATGTTTTTTTACAACCCAACCCTGATCTGTATTTCTCCACAACTTTGTCCCTGACCTGTTTGGAGAGCTCCTTGGTCTTCATGGTGCCGCTTGCTTGGTGGTGCCCCTTGCTTAGTGGTGTTGCAGACTCTGGGGCCTTTCAGAACAGGTGTATATATTCTGAGATCATGTGACAGATCATGTGACACTTAGATTGCACACAGGTGGACTTTATTTAACTAGTTATGTGACTTCTGAAGGTAATTGGTTGCACCAGATCTTATTTAGGGGCTTCATAGCAAAGGGGGTGAATACATATGCATGCACCACTTTTCCATTATTTATTTTTTAGAATTTTTTGAAACTATTTTGTGAATGTCCATTAAAAGAAATCCAAACAAAAATCAATTTAAATTACGGGTTGTAATGCAACAAAATAGGAAAAACGCCAAGGGGGATGAATACTTTCGCAAGGCACTGTATCTTGTTGTGTTGTGTTGTTCACAGGAGTGCCTCTAACTTGATTGTAACAATATCATAATTGATTCATAATAAAATGACTGTCATATTCACTTACATTACCTTCGTACAACACCAAAGGCTTCAGGTTTGTATTAAGCTACAGAAAACTATTCTTGACCCTGAGAGGTTCAGCCCAATCAGATCACACATGGCACAAATTTGGGGTCTTTGGTTAGACCAGGCACTCAAAACGCTCCATTAGGGTAGAACGAATCTAAACCAAACACATAGGACCATTCCCTGACTCACACTTTCCCTGACACATGCACTTTTACACATAGACAGATGAGAAGCACAGGTCTGCAGAGCTATGTCTATGTCAGGGGAGGCCTGGTGATGTTATATTCCACTTCAGCACCTCTAACTAATCCTAGCCACGCCAGATTGCTGAGCATGGTTCTATATAGCTGGTAATCACTCTCGAATTTCCATCTTATTAAGTAAGACAATACGTTAATTGCAGTGGCACTCAAATGCAGTTTTTCCTCTGTTGCCTGAAGTGCTGAAAACCAGAAGTCCCGCACATGAACCTTGGGGAAAGAGTTTATAGCTACTGTGAGCGTGTCGTGCAACTTCTCTGAGGCTAAGGGAGCAGATTAGAAATGTTCTGCCTTCCATGGTCTAATTCTTAAATATCACCCTGTTTATTTGAGAGTCTCTGATTGCAGACGAGATGTGGCTTTTGGCATTCAGCTAAGGTTGTGAAACGTTGGAGTTTTGTACCATTTTTCTTCTGCCTCTGTTGACCCTGAGGTAAATGTGAAACGGATGTTCAGCGTATCAGAGGTCTAAATGAATGTGCTTTGCATGGGATGTTCTACATGAGACTCTTCAGAAATGTTCAGCTGACATCCACATTTGGTTGTGTTTAAGATAATGAGAAGATACTGAGAATTATATACATTTTGAATTCCATTCAAGAACTTTATTCTTACACATCAACTATCAAACTATCTCCAGTCTTTGGTCTTTGATGAGTGTCATTGTCCTCTTGACCTTGTGTAACCTCTGTTTATATCTCTGCTGCCTTTGTTATATACAGCTGAAGTCACATTCTGTCAGCACACTGCAATAGCTTAAGAACTGAGGCTGCACTTGTAGTCAGACTTGACCAAAAACCAGCCAGTGCATTGTGCCAAGCCAAAGTGGCCTGCCTCCCTTTCATTGTCCCAGGGAGGTGGAAACATGACTGACACTGGCTACAGTATTTTGGAACACAGATTCTTTAGAGATTTATTTCCTGAAAAATCATGCAGCTTATTTCTATATCGGCGACAGTGCCAGACGCAGTTTGATTAAAAGGTCCCACTAGGCCCGTAATTTACCGAGAGGTATTGGGTTTCGCCTAAAATTAGCCATCACCCTTAATTTATGACGTCTATTGAGAGGCTAGAAAAAATGCCTGTAACAGCTTCCCAACCAATGCAGCCTAACCTTGGCCCAGCCATATAATGTTGCATTTTAATTCACCTGGAATCACCAGTGAGGCCAACCCATTACGTAAAAAAAAAATCAGCATTTTTTTTCTGGTGTGTTCTAGAATATTAAGGGAGTAAAAGAGTGTTAGAAAAACACTAAAATCCAAACTAATTTTTATTGAGGTAAGAAAACTTATTTTCCCTGTCGGCTAGTTGACGGCACACAGACTGGCTCTCAGATGCCTCCGTGTAGTTTTGCTCAGTGTAACATGGGTAAAATTAACGAAGGCCAAGTCTGCACAGGTACTTCTGGTCTCTCTCAGTCTGGCTAAGAAAATACCTTGTGGAGGAATTATATTATCGAGTCAAGTATTATGGAGGCAAGGTTTTTTTTGTTAATTACACAAATGTATGTCTCCATAAAAGCAAGGGAGACTGAGGAAAACTGGTACATTTCACATGCTGATACTCCATAAAGGACTACTAATCACAAAGATTGAACAATAGAACATAAACCCATCCTTGAGTTAACAAACATATCCATGCATGTTCTCCACTAGTGTAAAATGGTCCAAAGCCCCAGAGGCAATAGATTAGGTGTGCATTTGGTGGAAGTAATATGAGAGTAACATTATTATTATTTTTTAAATCAGAAGTAATGAGGTACCTGTAACTTATTTTGGCACGAGGTGTTGATTTTATAAGACTCTCACATGACCCCCCCCCCCCCCCCCCTCCTCCTCCTCCTCCTCCTCCTCCTCCTCCTCCTCCTCCTCTTCTCTGATCTACTGTGAAATCAGCCCAAGCCACTTTGCTCTCTCCGGCCTATTCTTAGCTAAAGCTGCAGCCGCTCCAGTAATATTTTCAAAGATTATTATAGTAATAGTATTTTGTAACCATTTTTTCCCCTTCGGCCTTCCCCTTCCAGAGTTTTTTCTCTTTTTTTTCCTTTCTCATTCCCCCTTCTGCCTTTCTCTCGACAGTGATCTTCGGTTGTAAAATAATAGACCATCAGCCAGCAATAATTTGCAGTCCAAACAGAGCCGACGCTGCCTGACGTTTATTGAAACCTCATCCCCTGCGCGCCGGTTTCCCTTTCCCCCTCTCCTTCGCTCTGTGTTTGTGCAGACAGACCCTGAGCCCTGGCCATCCCTTTTAATAATGAGGGCCGCGGCCGGCCTTGGCTAGTCCCCGTGTGCTTGTGTTGGCCTGTACAGAGCACCGGCTAGCAGTCAGGCAGCAGCAAGACTAGCATGCAAGCAGGTAGAGAGACGCAGACAGACAGACAGACAGACAGGCAGGCAGGCAGGCATGCAGCAGACATGCTCACCTGCAGGCAAGCAGCATAGAGGCTAGCCCATGGTGCTTGTGTTGGACTGTACCAAACACCAGCTAGCAGGTGGCAGGAAGACTAGCATGCCAGCAGGAAGAGACGCAGACAGACCAAGCAGACAGGCAGACACATAAGCATGCCTGCAAGCAAGTAGCATACAAGCCAGCATGAAGATGCAGAGGCAACAATAGTGGGAAAGGATTAAAGTTGACAGACAAACATAAAGGAAGGAAGGCTGGCTAGCTAGAAGGCAGGCAGACAGGTGGACAAGTGGTCAGACAGATATACAGGTGGTGCAGACAGACAGATAGACAGGCTGAAATCCAACACTAAGCCATATTTATACTCCATCTGTTTCCTTAGATAGCCCTGTGGACTTATCACAGCTAGTGGACGGACTGTGAAAACTAATTTGAGGATGGACTGTGGCCTGAGGTGTAACAGAGGAATAATATTTTTCATCATCATCACCACCATGACACACACACACACACACACACACACACTTACACACACACACACACACACATACAGACACACCTGTAGAAGGGATGTGCCCCCCCCCCCTTAATGTCAAGCTAAAGTCATTAGGAACCCACTCACAACCATCATGGTTTTCCTCTGACCCACCCCTACCTTCTTCTACCTTTCCCCTCATCTCATATCATCAGTAAGGGAGGAAATTGTGCAGGACACTTCATTAATGGACACCAGATTAAAAGTTTGGGTGGATGCAGAAGCAGTGTGATTGCAAATCCCCATGAAATCATAATTATGGGCGCTTTACGTACAATTATTTTATAGGAGTGTGAGTAACCCCCAGGGGCAGGATGGGGGCCCGCGTCTCCCATCACATAATACATGCCTTGTTATCCATGACCCCTGGATGAGAGAGAGAGAGAGAGAGAGAGAGAGAGAGAGAGAGAGAGAGAGAGAGAGAGAGAGAGAGAGAGAGAGAGAGAGAGAGAGAGAGAGAGAGAGAGAGAGAGAGAGAGAGAGAGAGAGAGAGAGAGAGAGAGAGAGAGAGAGAGAGAGAGAGAGAGAGAGATGGATGAGCTCAATTATCCTACTATTTTCCTCCATGGAAAGTAGGGGGAATAGAAAAATGTAAAAAAATATATAGAAATGTGTCGACTGATGGAGGGTGATAATTAAAAACACCTGGGGTCCCAGACCCAGTGATTGTACTGTAATTAACCCATTATGGGGACTTCTTCCCTGTAATGATTCCAATAAGTGCAAGGGTGAGATTTGGCTGAGAGAAGTTTACATGCACACTCCATTGAGCCCACTCAGACACGTCAAGGTGTTCATTAGTCATGGTATGTTTTCAACATCCAGCCGTTCCACAGTCCAAAGTTCCAAAAGTTGGCATGTTAGTTGAGAAGGAATTGAGCAGATTTTGGATTTGAATCATAATGTAAAAGTAAACAAATAGGGTGGAAATAGGGTGTGAAATCGAAGGAGAAACATAATGTTGGACATGGTTGAGTTGTGTGCTTACGTGTGTGTCTGTATTGTGGTCACACAAGGGACTATGTCAATGAAAGAGAACACCAAAGCAGAAATAATGAATGGGTTTGGGGTTCAAAGATCCACCAACAAAATGCCTCACTACAACAGCTGTGATACCTTAACCTCTGGGAAGACACAATAGCACATGTTCCTTTGCATCCTTTTCCTGTCTGCTTTTATCCTGAAGCACTCTGGGTTAAATGAAGCCACCCTGCCTGGCCTCTCTTCAGTTGTGGAATACAGCCCAGGCTGGTCTCTAGCTTGTTCAATATGTTTGCTTTAACTCTAGAGTAATTTGTCTTCCTGGTTCTCCACGGTCTGTTTATCAGCTGTGGTGATGCCTCCAGGAAACAGCCATCTATTGAATTAGCTCACACAGCAGCCATCACATCAGTCAAATGTGCCTTCAAAAACACTTGCACCCTTTTGCTTTTCAATACTGAACATTTTACATTTCAATATAATTTCGTCCGAACTCTTTGGTCATTGGTAGTGTCTTTATGCTAATGTTCAATTCCCAGTGGAAGTTAGGAATTCCCCTATTCCCGGAAAAACAATGGAGGGAATTCCTGGAAGTCGTTCCCTCATCTGTACTGTATGTGACAGGTGGTGCCTTCTTGACCCTGGGATATTCCCATTTCAAAAGGCCAAACTATCTACACTGTCTCATAGTCTAAAGAACCCAGCACAGGTATGCCTTCACCTGTCATATCAAAATATGACAGAGTTATGGTGTTTTCTTGCTTTAAACTAATCTAAACTGTGCCTGGTGAGAATGTCATAGGAATGTCAGGTATGGAATGTGGATGTAGATATGCACCCCTCTCTCCTCTTGTCATTCCCCTTGTCTGAGTCTTTGATGCTGGGATGGTTTCATCATTAGGATGTGGGAGGGTCACCTCTGTCGGATTAACTTTGAGACAGTATGGATATCCACATTAGATCTTCTAACTACACTTAGAAAAAAAGGGTTCCAAAATGGTTTTCAGCGTCCCCATAGGATTCCAGGTGGAACCCTTCTTGTTTCCAGGTAGAACCATTTTGGGTTCCATGCTGAACCCTGTAGAAAGGGTTCTACATGGAAACCGAAAGGATTCTACCTGGAACCAAAAGGGTTCTACATGCAAACAAAAAGGGTTCTACCTGCTTATCCTATGGGGACAGCCGAAGAAACCTTCAAGGTTCTAGATAGCATTGTTTCCATTCTCTTCCTTATTAATATAACACCAGATCTGCAACCTAACACCCTGTCACGCCCTGACCTAGAGAACTCTTGTTGGTTGGGTCAGGGTGTGAGTTCAGTTTGAGATCTATGTTATTGTATTTCCATGTTGGATTCTAGTATTTGTATTTCTATGTTTGGCCGGGTGTGATTCCCAATCAGAGGCAGCTGTCGCTCGTTGTCTCTGATTGGGGATCATACTTAGGTAGCCTGGTTGCCTAACTTAGTTGTGGGATCTTGACTCGCGTTTGGCTTGTTGTGTTGTAGCCACTGTTTGAGCTTCACGTTTCGTTGTTTTGTTATTTTGTCAAGTGTTTATTCGTATTAATAAACATGTACGCATATCACGCTGCACCTTGGTCTGACCCGTCTCTCAACGACCGTGACAGAAGATCCCACCAAACAAGGACCAAGCAGCGTGCCCAGAAGGAGCAAACGCCTGGGACTCAACAGGAGGTAACCTTAGTAGATGTCCTCCTCGGTTGGGGGAGAATTACTGAGGAGGAGGCCGTCCGTTATCGGGAGGCGATGAAGGAGAGTATAGCCGATAAAGGATCCTGGGCGAAGGAGGAAACCCGGGTAGGAGAGGACAAACGGCGACTTAAAAGGACTCGGTCACGAAGAAAGCCAGAAAAGCAGCCCCAATAAAAAAAATTGGGGGGGGCACACGGGGTGGACGACGAGGCAGCAGGAGGCCGTGAAAGGGCTGACTGTAGAGGAGGAGGCCGCTATTTTAGAGGTCCTCCAAGACCTGCGGATCTACAGTTTAAGAGAGGAGGCCACCACATTACGGGGGCTGATAGGGAGAATAGAGCAGGAGAGCTCCCTTAAAAAGGAGGCGCTGCAGGAGGCCCGTAGGGAGAAGGAAGTAGTGGAGGCACGGAGAGAGGAGCTGGTCAGGCAACAAAAGGAGCGTGTGATCATTGAGGAACCTAGGTATGCGGAGATACGCACTGTGTCGTCAGTGCGCATTCACAGCCCTGACCTAGAGAACTCTTGTTGGTTGGGTCAGCGTGTGAGTTCAGTTTGAGAGCTATGTTATTGTATTTCTATGTTGGATTATAGTATTTGTATTTCTATGTTTGGTCGGGTGTGATTCCCAATCAGAGGCAGCTGTCGCTCATTGTCTCTGATTGGGGATCATACTTAGGTAGCCTGGTTGCCTACCTTAGTTGTGTGATCTTGACTCGCGTTTGGCTTGTTGTGTTGTAGCCCCTGTTTGAGCTTCACGTTTCGTTGTTTTGTTATTTTGTCAAGTGTTTATTCATATTAATAAACATGTACGCATACCACGCTGCACCTTGGTCTGACCCGTCTCTTAATGACCGTGACACACTCCCAATTTTCTGTGTTAGAGTAGATTCAGATGTCGGATAAATGAGCAGTATGGAGAAGTAGCTTGTTGATAGAATGCGAAAAGTGTGCAATGCTGTCATCAAGGCAAAGGGTGGCTACTTTGAAGAATCTCAAATATAAAATATGTGTCACGCCCTGGCTCTGGGGACTCTCGTATGTTGAGCCAGGGTGTTAATTTCTAGGTTTTGTAATTCTATGTTGGCCAGGGTGGCTCCCAATCAGAGACGGCTGTAGCTCGTTGTCTCTGATTGGGAGCCATACTTAGGTAGCCGTTAGGCATTCATTTGGTGTGGTTTCTTGTTCCGTGTTGGTTGGTGTATGTAACCAGGGACGTCACGTTATCGTTTTGTTGTTTTGTTCGTGTGATCATTATTTAATAAATATGTTCCCATTCCACGCTGCGCCTTGGTCCTCTGTTCCCGGCGATCGTGACAATATGTTTTGATTTGTTTAACACTTTTTTGGTTACTACATGATTCCATATGTGTTATTTCGTAGTTTTGATGTCTTCACTATTATTCTACAGTGTAGAAAATAGTACAAATAAAGAAAAACCCTGGAATGAGCAGTTGTGTCCAAACTTTTGACTGGTACTGTATACAGTTGAAGTCGGAAGTTTACATACACCTTAGCCAAATACATTTAAACTCAGTTTTTCACAATTCCTGACATTTAATCCTAGTAAAAAGTCCCTGTTTTAGGTCAGTTAGGATCACCACTTTATTTTTAGAATGTGAAATGTCAGAATAATAGTAGAGAGAATGATTTATTTCAGCTTTTATTTCTTTCATCACATTCCCAGTGGGTCAGAAGTTTACATACACTCAATTAGTATTTGGTAGCATTGCCTTTAAATTGTTTAACTTGGGTCAAACGTTTCGGGTAGCCTTCCACAACCTTCCCACAATAAGTTGGGTGAATTTTGGCCCATTCCTCCTGACAGAGCTGGTGTATTTTGCCACAACTTTGGAAGTATGCTTGGGGTCATTGTCCATTTGGAAGACCCATTTGCAACCAAGCTTTAACTTCCTGACTGATGTTTTGAGATGTTGCTTCAATATATCCACATAATTTTCCTTCCTCATGATGCCATCTATTTTGTGAAGTGCACCAGTCCCTCCTGCAGCAAAGCACTACCACAGCATGATGCTGCCAGCCCCGTGCTTCATGGTTGGGATGGTGTTCTTCGGCTTGCAAGCAACCCCCTTTTTCCTCCAAACATAACGATGGTCATTATGGCCAAATAGTTCTATTTTTGTTTCATCAGACCAGAGGACATTTCTCCAAAAGGTACGATCTTTGTCCCCATGTGCAGTTGCAAACCGTACTCTGGCTTTTTTATGGCGGTTCTGGAGCCGTGGCTTCTTCCTTGCTGAGCGGCCTTTCAGGTTATGGCGATATAGGACTCGTTTTACTGTGGATATAGATACTTTTGTACCTGTTTCCTCCAGCATCTTCACAAGGTCCTTTGCTGTTGTTCTGGGATTGATTTGCAATTTTCGCACCAAAGTACGTTCATCTCTAGGAGACAGAACGCATCTCTTTCCTGAGCGGTATGATGGCTGTGTGGTCCCATGGTGTTTATACTTGCGTACTATTGTTTGTACAGATTAATGTGGTACCTTCAGGCGTTTGGAAATTGCTCCCAAGGATGAACCAGACTTGTGGAGGTCTAAAAAAAATGTTCTGAGGTCTTGGCTGATTTCTTTTGATTTTCCGATGATGTCAAGCAAAGAGACACTGAGTTTGAAGGTAGGCCTTGAAATACATCCACAGGTACACATCCAATTGACTCAAATTATGTCAATTAGCCTATCAGAAGCTTCTAAAGCCATGACATCATTTTCTGGAATTTTCCAAGCTGTTTAAAGGCACAGTCAACTTAGTGTATGTAAACTTCTGACCCACTGGAATTGTGATACAGTGAATTATAAGTGAAATAGTCTGTCTGTAAACAATTGTTGGACAAATTACTTGTGTCAGGCACAAAGTAGATGTCCTAACCGACTTGCCAAAACTATAGTTTGTTAACAAGACATTTGTGGAGTGGTTGAAAAACGAGTTTTAATGACTCCAACATAAGTGTATGTAAACTTCCGACTTGAACTGTATATATAATAAAATGTATATAAAATAGTAATTATCGAAATCAAAAGTTAGTTCCTCCATTGAATCCTATGGGGAATTATTGATGTGTTACTAAATGCGTTATATTATTGATATTGATAATTCAATTGATATAAAACATATTACAATTATTGATATAAACATTCTATGAGTATATGTTAAAACGGCTTTCCATAGATGTTTAGTTATATTTTTCACCTTGAATGAATATTCTTTCCTGTTCTCGTTTTTGTTCTGATGCCAACCATCTTGGATTAAATAGTTACAACTATTGGAGATAATGGGTACGTAGGGATATCCAAGGGCTGAAAACGAAAATAATTAACCAACTCCTCACACCCAGGATGCCATGGGCAAAATAATCTATAAATAAAAGAGACGCTAGGAAGATGACAACTTCTAGCGGGTGTGGACAAAGGATTGGGGCGATACGCGAGACCTGTGGTTAGGTGCGGTTTGTAAGGAAGGATGCCTTAGCATGACGCATTAAGCATGGGAAGACTGAAAGCAGCACACCGTCTTCACCATAGGATGGGGTATGTTGTTGTATTTTCTACTGTAGTCGATGAAAAGAGCAGCCATGTTTTGCTAACAATAGCGAGCCAGCTAGCGCTAGCTACTTGGCTGGCTAGTGGCTAGGTAGCCTAGCAGCATAGTCTTGCAGGGAAAGCAAGCCAACCAACTAAACTAAAGATCTTTACAACTTTTGATCAAACATAATTTTGTCATAGTGAGAAAATCATAAGCTTCCCACATTGGTAACACCAAAGTCAAAGTTTGGTAGCAAGATCCAGCTAGTCAAAATGTTGCAAACGTTTGAGCAGAGTTGAGTAGCTAGGCCAGGCCTGCTGGCCTACTAAATAGCCCTCTGAATGGAAACAGCACCTGGTTTTGTTCTCTGCGCCCCAGCACTGCCTGTTCACCGATCCCTATCACTACCTCTGCCCCCAGTACTGACTGGTGATCGGCCTCCAGCCCATCTCCCGCATTGAGTTGCAGTGCAGAATTAGAAACAATCTCCGTGCAGGACCTGGGAAGCTCTATCCTGGACCCACCTCCAAGACCTACTCCGCTGGCTTAGTAGTAGCATGGGTGTGAGGAGAAGGGAGAAAAGCGCTGCAGACTCAGTCCTTGACACATCATTTGCAAAGGCACTGCAAATGATTGAAGACAGATCTCAAGATCTGGAGAACGTCATGCACCGAGCCACCAGCTTGTCCCAGAGGTAAGTAAATACAAATAATTTGACTACTCTGATCCCGTTTTCTCTCTTCTGTTGTTATTTTCCTCCTCACCATGCACACTGCTCTCCAGACACTCCTAATGTCCCCCCTCTTCTCATCCTCTCCACAGGATCCTGGCACCTATTGCTGATTTCATGAATGAACTCTCGCCAAAACTCCGGGAGGAATTGGATCATCAGCTGCATGAGTTCGTGCACGACGAACATGGACCGAACAACTGGGACCACAGTGAAATTAACAACTTGTTCTGTTGTTCAGACGTCTCAGGAGTCAGACACTAGTAACTTACATTTTATTTAAAAGACACTTTTTTGTTATTTAAATATCTGTTCATAAGACACTGTTTTACTATTGTTCTGGAATATTTATATTTCTCATTAATATTTGTACCTACACTTTTGACACTTTATATTTGACCCTTTTTTTGTTTATAGCAGACACTTTTGTACTATTGTTCAGAAATATTTGTAACTACAGTCTGACACTTAAAACTCTACTGGTTCACAGTGTACACAAAGAGTCATCATCCTTGCAGCCATGATGCCGAATGCATTCTCTGACTCTCCGACAACAAGAGAGGTGGTAGTTCCAGATACGCCCAGGTTTATTGAGATGGACACCTGTGAATGAGAGGTAACTAGAGAATGTCATATTAGGTCAACAAAAACCCCATACCATATTCCAGGAACCATATTCCAAAAGCCTTGATAAAATGGCATTTCTCATAGAGAGGTGCAAACATGTACGCAGTAACAAGGGAAATTAGAAACAGAGAAAGTTATCAACATACCTGGATAAGGGCGCATGAGCTTCTAAAGTAGGGGGAAAGCTGCATCTCCCAGGAAAACATGGGGACTTGGTATTGTGGTACCTGGCAAGACAGCTGGTGGTGGTAAATCTAGAGTTTTTTGCAGCAGTTTGGACCCAAAAGAACTCTCTTGAAACACTCCACCATAGCTTTCTTGGCTGTACGCCCCTACATCCACCATAGTGAAACTGTAGCGGGCATCTTCTCTTTCTCCGTATCTCGCCTATTATAGTGCCTTCGGAAAGTATTCACACCCCTTCCCTTTTTCCACATTTTGTTACATTACAGCCTTATTCTAAAATGTATTAAATACATATTTTTCTCATCAATCTACACACAATACCCCATAATGACGAAGCCAAAACAGGTTTTTAGAAATGTTTGCAAATGTATTAAAAATAAAATCAGAAATACTCGGAATTGAGCTCAGGTGCATCCTGTTTCCATTGATCATCCTTGAGATGTTTCTACAACTTGATTGGAGTCTACCTTTGGTCAATTACATTGATTGGACATGATTTGTAAAGGCACACACCTGTCTATATAAGGTTCCACAGTTGACAGTGCATGTCATATCTAAAACCAAGCCATGAGGTCGAAGGAATTGTCCGTAGAGCTCCGAGACAGGTTTGTGTCGAGGCACAGATCTGGGGAAGGGTACCAAGACATTTCTGGAGCATTGAAGGTCCCCAAGAACACAGTGGCCTCCATCATTCTTAAATGGAAGAAGTTTGGAATCACCAAGACTCTTCCTAGAGCAAACTGAGCAATCAGGGGAGAAGCGCCTTGGTCAGGGAGATGACCAAGAACCCGATGGTCACCCTGACAGAGCTCCAGAGTTCCTCTGTGGAGATGGGAGAACCTTCCAGAAGGACAACCATCTCTGCAGCACTCCACCAATCAGGCCTTTATGGTAGAGTGGTCAGACGGAAGCCACTCCTCAGTAAAAGGCACATGACAGCTGCTTGGAGTTTTCCGAAAGGCACCTAAAGACTCTCAGACCATGACAAACAAGATTCTCTGGTATGATGAAACCAAGATTGAACTCTTTGGCCTGAATGCCAAGTGTCACATCTAGAGGAAACCTGGCACCATCCCTACGGTAAAGCATGGTGGTGGCAGCATCATGCTGTAGGGATGTTTTTCAGCAGGAGGGACTGGGAGACTAGTCAGGATCGAGGGAAAGATGAACAGAGCAAAGTACAGAGAGATCCTTGATGAAAACCTGCTCCATAGCGTTCAGGACCTCAGACTGGGGTGAAGGTTCATCTTCCAACAGGACAACGACCCTAAGCACACAGCCCAGACAATGCAGGAGTGACTTCGGGACACATCTCTGAATGTCCTTGAGTGGCCCAGCTAGAGCCTGGACTTGAACCCGATCGAACATCTCTGGAGAGACCTGAAAATAACTGTGCAGAGATGCTCCCCATCCAACCACGAATGAACTTTTGAGGATCTGCAGAGAAGAATGGGAGAAACTCCCCAAATACAGGTGTGCCAAGCTTGTAGCGTCATACCCAAGAAGACTCGAGGCTGTAATCACTGCCAAAGGTGGTTCAACAAAGTACTGAGTAAAGGGTCTGAATACTTATGTAAATGTGATATTTCAAATGTTTTGTTTTAATACTTTTGCAAAAATATTCCAATAACTTTTTTTTATTTGTCATTATGGGATATTGTGTGTATATTGATGAGGGAAAAAACAATTTAATCAATTTTAGAATAAGGATTTAACGTAACAAAATGTGGAAAAAGTCAAGGGGTATGAATACTTTCTGAATGCACTGTATATGTGTTGCTAGGCACTTCAAATCTCGTAGATCCCCGGCAATTCGCACAAATTACATTTTCTCGCCAGTCAAGTGTCTTCTTTAAGTTTTATTGGCGACTCGCAACCAACTGACAGGTGCATGCCTACTGTACTGGAGTGTGAGGCCGGTCACAACCTACATTATATATATATACAAAAGTATGTGGACACCCCTTCAAATTAGTGGATTCGGCTATTTCAGCCACACAGCCATGCAATCTCCATAGATAAACATTGGCAGTAGAAAGGCATTACTGAAGAGCTCAGTGACTTTCAACATGGCACCGTCATAGGATGCCACCTTTCCAACAAGTCAGTTCATCAAATGTATGCCCTGCTAAAGATGCCCGGGTCAACTGTAAGTGCTGTTATTGTGAAGTGGAGCAACAACGTCTCAGCCGCGAAGTGGTAGGCCACACAAACGGACAGAACAGGACTGCCAAGTGCTGAAGCGCGTAAAAATCGTCTGTCCTCGGTTGCAACACTCACTACTGAGTTCCAAACTGCCTCTGGAAGCAACGTCAGCACAATAACTGTTCATCGGGAGCTTCATTAAATGGGTTTCCATGGCTGAGCAGCCGTACAAAAGCCTAAGATCAGTGTCTGCTGGAGTGGTGTAAAGCTCGCCATCATTGGACTCTGGAGCAGTGGAAACGTATTCTCTGGAGAGATTAATCACTCTTCACCATCTGTCAGTCCGACAGACAAATCTGGGTTTGGCAGATGCCAGGAGAACGCTACCTGCCCGAATGCATAGTGCCAACTGTAAAGTTTGGTGGAGGAGGAATAATTGTCTGGGGCTGTTTTTCATGGTTCGGGCCAGGCCCCTTAGTTCCAGTGAAGGGAAATCTTAACGCTACAGCATACAATGACATTCTAGATGATTCTTTGAGGCAACAGTTTGGGGAAGGCCCTTTCCTGTTTCAGCATGACAATGCCCCCGTTCACAAAGCTAGGTCCATACAGAAATGGTTTGTTGAGATTGGTGTGGAGGAACTTGACTGGCCTACAAAGAGCCCTGGCCTCAACCTCCTCAAACACCTTTGGGATGAATTGGAACGCCGACTGCGAGCCAGGCCTAATTGTCCAACATCAGTGCTCGACGTCACTAATGCTCTTGTGGCTGAATGATGCAAGTCCCCACTGTAATGTCCTAACATCTAGTGGAAAGCCTTCCCAGAAGAGTGGAGGCTGTTATAGCAGCAAAGGGGGGACCAACTCCATATTAATGCCCATGATTTTGGAATTAGATTTTCAATGAGCAGGTATCCACTTACTTTTGGTCATGTAGTGTATCTATACCACTATATTCTCTTAACGAACCCTGAATTTCTAATAAAATAAGAACAACAGGGTGTTGTCCAGGGTCACGCCAAGGTTCTTTGCACTCTGGGAGGAGGACACAATGGAGTTGTCAACCGTGATGGCGAGATCATGGAGCGGGCAGTCCTTGCCCAGGAGGAAGAGCAGTTCCATCTTGCCGAGGTTCAGCTTGAGGTGGTGATCCGACATCCACACTGATATGTCTGCCAGACATGCAGAGATGCGATTCGCCACCTGGTTATCAGAAGGTGGAAAGGAGAAAATGAATTGTGTGTCGTCTGCGAGGAGAGACCATGTGAGGATATGACAGAGCCAAGTGACTTGGTGTATAGAGAGAATAGGAGAGGGCCTAGAACTGAGCCCTGGGGGACACCAGTGGTGAGAGCACGTGGTGCAGAGACAGATTCTCGCCACGCCACCTGGTAGGAGCGACCTATAATATTATAATAATAATATGCCATTTAGCAGACGCTTTTATCCAAAGCAACTTACAGTCATGCGTGCATACATTTTTTTTTTTTTTGTGAATGGGTGGTCCCGGGGATCGAACCCACTACCTTAGCGTTACAAGCGCCGTGCTCTACCAGCTGAGCTACAGAAGACCACCTGTCAGGACTACCTGGACTACCTGTCAGGTAGGACGCAATCCAAGAGTGAGCAGCGCCGGAGATGCCTAACTCGGAGAGGGTGGAGAGGAGGATCTGATGGTTCACAATATCAAAGGCAGCGGATAGGTCTAGAAGGATAAGAGCAGAGGAGAGAGAGTGAGCTTTAGCAGTGCGGAGAGCCTCCGTGACACAGAGAAGAGCAGTCTCAGTTGAATGACCAGTCTTGAAACCTGACTGGTTTGGATCAAGAAGGTCATTCTGAGAGAGATAGCAGGAGAGTTGGCTAGAGACGGCACGCTCAAGAGTTTTGGAGAGAAAAGAAAGAAGGGATACTGGTCTGTAGTTGTTGACATCGGAGGGATCGAGTGTAGGTTTTTTGAGGAGGGGTGCAACTCTCACTCTCTTGAAGATGGAAGGGACATGGCCAGCGGTCAAGGATGAGTTCATGAGCGAGGTGAGGTAAGGGAGAAGGTCTCCGGAAATGGTCTGGAGAAGAGAGGAGGGGATAGGGTCAAGCGGGCAAGTTGTTGGGCGGCCGGCCGTCACAAGTCGCAAGATTTCATCTGAAGAGAGAGGGGAGAAAGAAGTCAAAGCATAGGGTAGGGCAGTGTGAGCAGGACCAGCGGTGTCATTTGACTTAACAAATGAGGATCGGATGTCGTCAACCTTCTTTTTTCAAAAATGGTTGACGAAGTCATCCACAGAGAGGGAGGAGGGAAGGGGAGGAGGAGGAGGATTCAGCAGGGAGGAGAAGGTGGCAAAGAGCTTCCTAGGGTTAGAGGCAGAGGCTTGAAATTTAGAGTGTTAGAAAGTGGCTTTAGCAGCGGAAACAGAGGAACAGAATGTAGAGAGGAGGGAGTGAAAAGATGACAGGTCCTCCATTTCCACTCGGCTGCCCGGAGCCCTCTTCTGTGAGCTCGCAAGGAGTTGTCAAGCCACGGAGCAGGAGGGAGGACCGAGCCGGCCGGGAGGATAGGGGACATAGAGAGTCAAAAGATGCAGAAAGGGAGGAGAGGAGGGTTGAGGAGGCAGAATCAGGAGATTGGAGGGAGAAGGATTTAGCAGAGGGAAGAGATGATAGGATGGAAGAGGAGAGAGTAGCGGGAGAGAGAGAGAGCGAAGGTTGCGACGGCACATTACCATCTGAGTAGGGGCAGAGTGAGTAGTGTTGGAGGAGAGCGAGAGAGAAAACGTTACAAAGTAGTAGTCGGAGACTTGGAGGGGAGTTACAGTGAGATTAGTAGAAGAACAGCATCTAGTAAAGATGAGGTCAAGCGTATTGCCTGCCTTGTGAGTAGGGGGGAACGGTGAGAGGGTGAGGTCAAAAGAGGAAATGAGTGGAAAGAAGGAGGCAGAGAGAAATGAGTCAAAGGCAGACGTAAGGAGGTTAAAGTCACCCAGAACTGTGAGGGGTGAGACATCCTCAGGAAAGGAACTTATCAAGGCGTCAAGCTCATTGATGAACTCTCCAAGGGAACCTGGAGGGCGATAGATGACAAGGATATTAAGCTTAAATGGGATAGTGACTGTGACAGCAAGGAATTCAAATGAGGAGATAGACAGATGGGTCAGGGGAAAAAGAGAGAATGTCCACTTGGGAGAGATGAGGATTCCTGTGCCACCGCCGCGCTGACTAGATGCTCTTGGGGTATGCGAGAACACATGGTCAGACGAGGAAAGAGCAGTAGGAGTAGAAGTGTTTTCTGTGGTAATCCATGTTTCCGTCAGCGCCAAGAAGTCGAGGGACTGGAGGGTAGCATAGGCTGAGATTAACTCTGTGTCAGTGTTGCTGTAGGTGGGTGTGGTGGTGGAATCAGGCGCAGGACGCAGAAAGTAAGTCCAAAAGACTTTAGTGGATGCACAAACACAAGCACGAATAAATGCCCTGAGGCGAGAACTCCGCACGCAGGCGAAAACAAAACGGGCGCACTAAACAGGTGCGACAAAACACTCCAACACAATGGAGAACAGCTCAACCGAGCAAACAGTATACGTACTGGCCAAACGCACGACAGTGAAAACAATCACACACAACACTTGACAAACACAACGAGAACTTATAGGACACTAATGACACTAAACGATAACAGGTGTACAAATACCAGACCAGACCAAACGAACATAGAAACATACAACGGTGGCAGCTAGTATTCCGGAGACGACGAACGCCGAAGCCTGCCCGAGCAAGGAAGAGAGGCAGCCTCGGCCGAAACCGTGACAGTACCCCCCCCTTGACGCGCGGCTCCAGATGTGCGCCGACTCCGGCCTCGGGGACGACCAGGAGGACGCGGAGCAGGGTGCGTCGGGTGACCACGATGGAATTCCGTCAGGAGAGACGGGTCCAAAATGTCTCTCCTCGGCACCCAGCACCGTTCCTCCGGGCCGTACCCCTCCCACTCCACTAGATATTGGAGACCCCCCATCCGATGTCTCGAATCCAAGATGGACCGCACGGAGTACGCTGGTGCCCCCTCGATGTCCAATGGGGGCGGAGGAGTCTCCCTGATCTCATTTTCTTGGAGTGGGCCAGCTACCACCGGCATGAGAAGAGACACATGGAACGAGGGGTTAATACTTTTATACTCAACAGGTAGTTGTAATCTGTAACACACCTCGTTCAATCTTCTCAGGACTTTAAATGGCCCTACAAACCGCCGACCCAGTTTCCGACAGGGCAGGCGGAGGGGCAGGTTTCTGGTAGAGAGCCAGACTCGATCACCAGGTGCGTACACCGGTCCCTCACTGCGGTGGAGATCGGCACTCGCCTTTTGACGACGGAGGGCCCGCTGCAGGTGGACCTGTGCAGCGTTCCATGTCTCCTCCGAGCGCCGCACCCACTCATCCACCGCAGGAGCCTCGATCTGGCTCTGCTGCCAAGGTGCCAGAACCGGCTGGTAACCTAACACACATTGGAAAGGGGTTAGGTTAGTGGAGGAATGGCGTAGGGAATTCTGGGCCATTTCGGCCCAGGGAACGTACCTTGCCCACTCCTCCGGCCGGTCCTGGCAGTATGGTCTAAGAAACCTACCCACATCCTGGTTCACACGTTCCACCTGCCCATTACTCTCCGGGTGGTAACCCGAGGTGAGGCTCACCGAGACCCCCAACCGCTCCAAGCCTGCCCGAGCAAGAAAGAGAGGCAGCCTCGGCCGAAACCGTGACACTCTGCCTTGTTGGCCGCAGAACGGCAGTTCCAGAGGCTGCCAGAGACCTGGAACTCCACATGGGTCGTGCGCGCAGGGACCACCAGATTAGAGTGGCAACAGCCTCGTGATGTGAAGCGTTTGTATGGCCTGTGCAGAGAGGAGAGAACAGGGATAGACAGACACATAGTTGACAGGCTACAGAAAAAGGCTAAAATAATGCAAAGGAGATCGGAATGAAATTAACTAAACATCAGGGAAAGTGAGAGAGCGGGGCCTCCCTCACTTACGTTTCACTGAAACACTCAAATATATACTCTCCCATCTTTCACTTTAGAAATTATAATTGTTGTAAACTACAGCGGTTCAATGTTTTCTAGGAATAGTCTCTAACTTAGTTTATTCAGCTAGCTAACTTGGTACAGTATTCTTCCGTGAAAACCGTCCAGGGCACCGAATCCTATGACGCCAAAGCCAACTAGCATGCCAGCCTCCAATAACACGGTTTAGCGTCCAGTCAAGTGTCTCTCTGTGTACAGTATTTTATTCTCCCACTCGTCTCTTCCTTGTTTGGCTGTAGATGGCTATTACCAGCTCAGCGCCCTCTACTGTCCCGGGGTAATATTGCTGCTTTTTTCTTCAAGCGAACATCTTTTTAGGGAGAATGCGAGCACACTCGTTCGGTTTGGCTAGCATGCTGACGCCTTTAGGCCTGGTCATTGAAGCGAATCAGGCGATAGTTAGAATGAGGGTAGAGGAGAATGGAGAATGGGACTCTGGGGGCATCCATGGGAAGGTCACAGTGTGTCGAGCTGGTGTTGTTCCTGGCGAGCGTCAGGAGAAATGTCACATTGGGGGAGGTTACGTTTCTGAAGTGGATCCACTGAGAGTAGTGTAAAACAGACTAGATACACTTTATCGCTCCCCGAAGCATAACATCCAAACAGAGCAACATCGTTGTGATCTAAGCCAAATGTAACGTTTTGAGAATATTAGTTATTTTACAGCGTGGAACTCAAATCAAACCAAATGTAATTAATTTATGAAGCCCTTTTTACATCAACAGATGTCACAAAGTGCTTATACAGAAACCAAAACAGAAAGCAATGCAGATGTAGAATCACGGTGGCTAGGAAAAACTCCCTAGAGAGGCAGGAACCTAAGAAGAAACCTAGAGAGGAACCAGGCTCTGAGGGGTGGCCAGTCCTCTTCTGGCTGTGCCAGGTGAACTAATTTGTTTTGAAGTAATTCATTATCCTCGTGACTGTCCAAATGCTGTCATAACAGAGATTGTCAAATTGTTGCTCTTGGCAATTCAACAATGGGAGGGTCTTTATGCAGCACAGGGTGTAGGCTAAGTTGTGAATAAAGTATAAAAGTGTCAACTGCATCAAGTCTTACTAATGACTAACACACAAACTTAATGCTTGTTGATCATTCATTTGAATGCACCCTATTGGAACAAAACTACTTAATGCACTGCCAACAACAAACTTAGGTGATAAAGGAGTCCATATACAGTGGGGGAAAAAAGTATTTAGTCAGCCACCAATTGTGCAAGTTCTCCCACTTAAAAAGATGAGAGAGGCCTGTAATTTTCATCATAGGTACACGTCAACTATGACAGACAAAATGAGAATTTTCTATCCAGAAAATCACATTGTAGGATTTTTTATGAATTTATTTGCAAATTATGGTGGAAAATAAGTATTTGGTCACCTACAAACAAGCAAGATTTCTGGCTCTCACAGACCTGTAACTTCTTCTTTAAGAGGCTCCTCTGTCCTCCACTCGTTACCTGTATTAATGACACCTGTTTGAACTTGTTATCAGTATAAAATACATTTGTCCACAACCTCAAACAGTCACACTCCAAACTCCACTATGGCCAAGACCAAAGAGCTGTCAAAGGACACCAGAAACAAAATTGTAGACCTGCACCAGGCTGTGAAGACTGAATCTGCAATAGGTAAGCAGCTTGGTTTGAAGAAATCAACTGTGGGAGCAATTATTAGGAAATGGAAGACATACAAGACCACTGATAATCTCCCTCGATCTGGGGCTCCACGCAAGATCTCACCCCTTGGGGTCAAAATGATCACAAGAACGGTGAGCAAAAATCCCAGAACCACACGGGGGACCTAGTGAATGACCTGCAGAGAGCTGGGACCAAAGTAACAAAGCCTACCATCAGTAACACACTACGCTGCCAGGGACTCAAATCCTTCAGTGCCAGACGTGTCCCCCTGCTTAAGCCAGTACATGTCCAGGCCCGTCTGAAGTTTGCTAGAGTGCATTTGGATGATCCAGAAGAGGATTGGGAGAATGTCATATGGTCAGATGAAACCAAAATATAACTTTTTGGTAAAAACTCAACACGTCGTGTTTGGAGGACAAAGAATGCTGAGTTGCATCCAAAGAACACCATACCTACTGTGAAGCATGGGGGTGGAAACATCATGCTTTGGGGCTGTTTTTCTGCAAAGGGACCAGGACGACTAATCCGTGTAAAGGAAAGAATGAATGGGGCCATGTATCGTGAGATTTTGAGTAAAAACCTCCTTCCATCAGCAAGGGCATTGAAGATGAAACGTGGCTGGGTCTTACAGCATGACAATGATCCCAAACACACCGCCCGGGCAACGAAGGAGTGGCTTCGTAAGAAGAATTTCAAGGTCCTGGAGTGGCCTAGCCAGTCTCCAGATCTCAACCCCATAGAAAATCTTTGGAGGGAGTTAAAAGTCTGTGTTGCCCAGCGACAGCCCCAAAACATCACTGCTCTAGAGGAGATCTGCATGGAGGAATGGGCCAAAATACCAGCAACAGTGTGTGAAAACCTTGTGAAGACTTACAGAAAACGTTTGACCTGTGTCATTGCCAACAAAGGGTATATAACAAAGTATTGAGAAACTTTTGTTATTGACCAAATACTTATTTTCCACCATAATTTGCTAATAAATTCATAAAAAATCCTACAATGTAATTTTCTGGATTTTTTTTCCTCATTTTGTCTGTCATAGTTGACGTTTACCTATGATGAAAATTACAGGCCTCTCTCATCTTTTTAAGTGGGAGAACTTGCACAATTGGTGGCTGACTAAATACTTTTTTTCCCCACTGTACCTTAGCCAGAGGTGCCTCCTGTGTGTAACAGCTGGTCCTGAATAGGCCATTATTATTATTGAGGGAGACGACTTCCTCGGGACAACAGTCTCAAGTGATTCATCTGATCAAACCACCTCAGAGGAACAAGCTTAGCTGGAGAGATTTGATTTATGCCTGCAAACCTACCTGAAATAGAACGGTATAATAAACCATTACCCAGCAGGACAAGGAACAGGGAACTTCGCCATATCCCGTATCAACGGCAGCTTCAAAGAACGTACGCTAGTCTAGGGTCAGAGGGCGAGCATCAGAGGAGAGAGACTAAATAAAAACAGCAACGTGGCATTAATCCGACTCCATCTCCAGCCCCGAGTTGCTCCCTCACGCTATGCCATCCCCAGGGCAGGGGCACGCTGGCACACTGCCCACCATGACCCACCGATCCATCAAAAGTCCCTTATGACTCTATTTGGCATCATCTACCAAGATCAACAGTCCTGCTTTTCACACTGCCCCAGCACACACGCTGAGCGTAACCTGGGTGTCAGGCTGAGTGAGAGAAAAAAAGGTGCAGCCAGACTGAAAGAAAGAGGCGCTTTTGAAAAACGTCATATCAAAACGTTTGCGTGCAATAAAATATTTGCCAGTCTCCTATTTTCAAGGATATTATTTCCCCCTGCTACCGATGCTGTCCCAGGGCACAGCAGGGGGTTGGAAAAATACTTGCTGTTCTGGACGTGTTGCTGAGTTTGTGAGCAAGCATCCTGACTGAAAAACTTGCCATCAGCTTAGAAATAGAAGTCCAGATTTATCATTCTTTAGTAGCACATTTATCCTGATCAGATCAGTGATTATTTCATGAATGGAACGAAGTCTATACATAACCATAACAAAATAAAACCTTTAAAGCATTCATTTAAAGTCACAGATTGATAAAAAACTGATTTGCTAACCTAACCTCATCTGCTATATTGAATATTTTTCGTATCAGCTTCCAGCTATTCCTGACCTAATTATCTCAATGATATTTTCCATGCATGGGAGTTGTTCTCTCCGTTTTGCGTTTGCCTTGTAGGAGCCTCCTCGTTCCATTTAGTTTCAAAAGGAAAGAAGGTTAGCTCAAGGTTGTTGAAGACAAATGGCTCGGCAGGGTTACCATAACAAAACACATGAAAGACTACATTGAGAGTCTGTCTGTGTATTTCACACAAGGGATGTGAATGAACGCATGACGTGATCAGATCACGTAAGATGTTAAAGCCATCACAACAGACCAGGCCCCTACCCCCTGACCACAAACACACACAAACTTGTAAGGAGGAGGAGAGCAGTGGGCAGCGGGTAACACAGAGAATCTATTTTGCCCAAAGCTACAAGTCAGAGCTTCCAGATTAATGACGGTTGACATCAGCTCTCTGTTGGCAAGCCAACAACAGCATCCGCACATCTCCCCAGCAAGTGGCTAGAAGTTCAGGAGGAAGGTTAGTGCTGTCAGGCATAAGGAGTGTGGTTGTTTCGGTAGTGCTATTTAGAGAGAGTGATCGTTTTATTATTCACAAATCTTCAATGACGAAGGACTATGTCTACAGCTACTTGACTTTTTTAATTTGATATTTTAGTAATTTAGCAGACGCTCTTATCCAGAGCGACTTACAGGAGCAATTAGGGTTAAGTGCCTTGCTCAAGGGCACATCGACAGATTTTTCATTTAGTCGGCTCGGGACTTTACTACTTGACTTTACCTTACAACAACATCCGGCGGTACATCAGTAGTTCATAATGAGTTAGCAAGTGAATGTGCGTCTGAGTGTTTGAGCCATGGGCTATAATGGCGCCGGAGGGGATGGCTGCCGTTTTACGGGCTCCTAACCAACTGTGCTATTTTGTGTGGTTTTTTTGCATTGTTTGTAACTTATTTTGTACATAATGTTGATGCTACCATCTCTTATGACCGAAAAGAGCTTCTGGATATCAGAATAGCGATTACTCACCTCGAACTGGACGAAGATTTTTTCTTTAATGAGTCTGACGCAAAGGATATACTGTTGCTCCCGGACCAGACCCAAATCCCCGTCATTCGCATGAAGAAAAGATGGAGCTACAGAGGGCGCAGATCCGGGTGCCTTGTGAGAATTCTTTGGCGAGTGGGTAACCCGCCTCTACCATCTGTTCTATTGGCCAATGTGCAATCACTGGAGAATAAACTGGATGAGCTCCGTTCAAGACTATCCTACCAACGGGACATTAAAAACGGTAATATTTTATGTTTCACCAAGTCGTGGCTGAACGACGACATGTAAAATAAACAGTTGTCTGGGTTTTCCGTGCATCGGCAGGACAGAACAGCTACGTCCGGTAAGACGAGGGGTGGTGGTATGTGTCTATTTGTCATTAACAGCTGGTGCGCAATGTCTAATATTAAGGAAGACTAGAGGTATTGCTCGCCTGAGGGAGAGTACCTCATGATAAGCTGTAGACAACACTATCTACCAAGAGAGTTTTCATCTATATTTTTCATAGTTGTCTATTTACCATCACGAACCGATGCTGGCACTAAGACCGCACACAACGAGCTGTATAAGGCCATAAGCAAACAAGAAAATGCTCATCCAGAAGCGACGCTCCAACAGATCCACAGATGACGCAATCTCAATCGCACTCCACACTGCCCTTTCCCACCTGGACAAAAGGAACACCTATGTGAGAATGCTGTTAATTGACTACAGCTCAGCGTTCAACACCAAAGTGCCCACAAAGCTCATCACCAAGCTAAGGACCCTGTGACTAAACACCTCCCTCTGCAACTGGATCCTGGACTTCCTGACGGGTCGCACCCAGGTGGTAAGGGTAGGCAACAACACATCTGCCACGCTGATCCTCAACACGGGGGCCCTTCAGGGGTGCGTGCTCAGTCCCCTCCTGTACTCGCTGTTCACCCACGACTGCGTGGCCAAGCACGACACCAACACCATCATTAAGTTTGCTGATGACACAACGGTGGTAGGCCTGATCACAGACAACGATGAGACAGCCTATAGGGAGGACGTCAGAGATCTGGCAGTGTGGTGCCAGGACAACAGCCTCTCCCTCAACATGAGCAAGACAAAGGAGCTGGTCGTGGACTACAGGAAAAGGAGGGCCGAACACGCCCCCATTCACATCAACAGGGCTGTAGTGGAGCGGGTCAAGAGTTTCAAGTTCCTTGGTGTCTACATCACTGAACAACTATGGTCCAAACACACCAAGACAGTAGTGAAGAGGGCACGACAACGCCTTTTCCCCCTCAGGAGACTTAGCATGGGTCCCCAGATCCTCAAAAAGTTATACAGCTGCACCATCGAGAGCATCCTGACCAGTTGCATCACTGCCTGGTATGGTAACTGCTCGGCATCCGACCGCAAGGCGCTACAAAGGGTAGTGCGTACGGCCCAGTACATCACTGGGGCCAAGCTTCCTGCCATCCAGGACCTATATAATGGCGATGTCAGACGAAGGCCCTAAAAATTGTCAAAGACTCCAGTCACCCACCGCATGGAAAGCGGTACCTGAGCAGTCTTATGGCAAGTGGTACCGGAGAGCCAAGTCTATGTCCAAAAGGCTCCTTAACAGCTTCTGCCCCCAAGCCATAAGACTGCTGAACAATTAATCAAATGGCCACCTGGACTATTTTCTTAAAACTGCATTGTTGGTTAAGGGCTTGTACTGTAAGTAAGCATTTCACTGTAAGGGCTACACCTGTTGTATTCGGCGCATGTGACAAATACAATTTTATTTTATTTTATTTCATTTGGGGTGTGTATCTTGTTTGGTCGATTGGCATGGTGACTGAGAGACAGGAAGGAAGGAGAGAAGAGAAAGAGGAGTCTGAGTGCTGAGGTACAGAAGGTGATCATCTCTGATGGAGGACCGCTACTGTACTGTAGGCAGGTATTCACATCATCATACAGAATATTCCACTCAGCTCCTTAGAAAGAGATAGATAGAGAGAGAGAGAGAGAGAGAGAGAGAGAGAGAGAGAGAGAGAGAGAGAGAGAGAGAGAGAGAGAGAGAGAGAGAGAGAAAGAGAGATGCAACCACAGACATTTTCTGTACATTGACCACTCAACATTATCGTCTATTGCCCGCTAAAATGCATCTGATTTTGTCAAACTCACTCTGCAATGATCAGTGAAATAACTATACATGTACAGGCTCTCAGTACATGGAGGGTGAAACTAATGGCCAGTACACCTTCTGTAATTTTGTTTATACAGTGTCCATATCCAGAACTTTTTCTTTGGTTAGATCTGCTGCATAACCAGAAATCCACACAATCTAATATTAATCAAGCGTCAGATGCCGGCTGGGTAGGATCTACACCGAGTCAATAACCTTCCACTCAGTTTCTCAATATAGCATGAAGCTGCACTAACAGACTCCGACATCAACGCTCACTGAGAAAGAAATCCCCCATCCACTCCCATTCAACAAAAAGGCCAGTGAAACTTAGCCTCCAGCAGAAGATTCATTTGAAAAAACTAAAGTAAATCCAATAACTGGGCTTAAATAAGCTAACTTGTGGTGTACCAGAGTAAAGCTTTGGGTCCGGGGTGGCCGGGCTCCGGTTTAACCAACACAGCCTTATTATCCCAGCGCTACTCTGTATGATTAGTCTGTGTTAACCATGCTCCTTCTTACCATTCCTCAAGGTGTTCATGGAAAACATTTGCCATTTAAGGAAAAAATTATTCAACATTTAAAGAGCTCGTCCTAGTCAGATGCAAAAGACTCTGAACGCTTAACCAAGCTGTTATTTTCAGGGGTTTTGAGGGCAGCGGGTTTGTCATTCTTGCCCTGTTTATATTTGGGATTTTAAGGAATACATATACAGTTGAAGTCGGAGGTTTACATACACCTTAGCCAAATACATTTAAACTCAGTTTTTCACAATTCCTGACATTTAATCCCAGTAATAATTCCCTGTCTTTGGTCAGTTAGGATCCCAACTTTATTTTAAGAATGTGAAATGTCAGAATAATATTAGAGATAATTATTTATTTCAGCTTTTATTTATTTCATCACATTCCCAGTGGGTCAGAAGTTTACATACACTCAATTAGTATTTGGTAGCATTGCCTTTAAATTGTTTAACTTTGTCAAACGTTTCGGGTAGCCTTCCACAAGCTTCCCACAATAAGTTGGGTGAATGTTGGCCCATTCCTCCTGACAGGGCTGGTTTGTAGGCCTCCTTGCTCGCACATGCTTTTTCAGTTCTGCCCAAAAAATGTCTATAGGATTGAGGTCAGGGCTTTGTGATGGCCACTCCAATACCATGACTTTGTTGTCCTTAAGCCATTTTGCCACAACTTTGGAAGTATGCTTGGGGTCATTGTCAATTTGGAAGACCCATTTGCAACCAAGATTTACCTTCCTGACTGATGTCTTGAGATGTTGCTTCAATATATCCACATAATTTTCCTTCCTCATGATGCAATCTATTTTGTGAAGTGCACCAGTCCCTCCTGCAGCAAAGCACCCCCACAGCATGATGCTGCCACCCTTATGCTTCACGGTTGGGATGGCGTTCTTCGGCTTGCAAGCAACCACCTTTTTCCTCCAAACATAACGATGGTCATTATGGCCAAACAGTTCTATTTTTGTTTCATCAGACCAGAGGACATTTCTCCAAAAAGTATGATCTTTGTCCCCATATGCAGTTGCAAACCGTAGTCTGCCTTTTTTATGGTGGTTTTGGAGCAGTGGCTTCTTCCTTGCTGAGCTGCCTTTCAGGTTATGTCGATATAGGACTTGTTTTACTGTGGATATAGATACTTTTGTACCTGTTTCCTCCAGCATCTTCACAAGGTCCTTTGCTGTTGTTCTGGGATTGATTTGCACATTTCGCACCAAAGGACGTTCATCTCTAGGAGACAGAACGTGTCTCCTTCCTGAGCGGTATGACGCCTGCGTGGTCCCATGGTGTTTATACTTGTGTACTATTGTTTGTACGGATAAATGTGGTACCTTCAGGCATTTGGAAATTGCTCCCAAGGATGAACCAGGCTTGTGGAGGTCTACAATTTTTTTTCTGAGGTCTTGGCTGATTTCTTTTGATTTTCCCATGATGTCAAGTAAAGAGGCACTGAGTTTGAAGGTAGGCCTTGAAATACATCCACAGGTACACCTCCAATTGACTCAAATGATGTCAATTAGCCTATCAGAAGCTTCTAAAGCCATGACATCATTTTCTGGAATTTTCCAAGCTGTTTAAAGGCACTGTCAACTTAGTGTATGTAAACTTCTGACCCACTTGAATTGTGATACAGTGAAATATAAGTGAAATAATAATTACTTGTGTCATGCACAAAGTAGATATCCTAACCTACTTGCCAAAACTATAGTTTGTTAACAAGAAATTTGCGGAGCGGTTGAAAAACGAGTTTTAATAACTCCAACCTAATTGTATGTAAACTTCCGACTTCACATTTATAACAAATGATCATTGTTGGGGAAGCTACTCTGAAAATGTAGTTACCAAGCTTCCAATTATTTCACACTGGAAGAAGTTAAGCTACACCAAATCTACACTTAAGCAAAAAATAATATATACAGTGGGGGAAAAAAGTATTTAGTTAGCCACCAATTGTGCAAGTTCTCCCACTTAAAAAGATGAGAGGCCTGTAATTTTCATCATAGGTACACATCAACTATGACAGACAAAATGAGAAAAAAAAATCCAGAAAATCACATTGTAGGATTTTTAATGAATTTATTTGCAAATTATGGTGGAAAATAAGTATTTGGTCACCTACAAACAAGCAAGATTTCTGGCTCTCACAGACCTGTAACTTCTTCTTTAAGAGGCTCCTCTGTCCTCCACTCGTTACCCGTATTAATGGCACCTGTTTGAACTTGTTATCAGTATAAAAGACACCTGTCCACAACCTCAAACAGTCACACTCCAAACTCCACTATGGCCAAGACCAAAGAGCTGTCAAAGGACACCAGAAACAAAATTGTAGACCTGTACCAGGCTGTGAAGACTGAATCTGCAATAGGTAAGCAGCTTGGTTTGAAGAAATCAACTGTGGGCGCAATTATTAGGAAATGGAAGACATACAAGACCACTGATAATCTCCCTCGATCTGGAGCTCCACGCAAGATCTCACCCCGTGGGGTCAAAATGATCCCAGAACCACACGGGGGGACCTAGTGTATGACCTGCAGAGAGCTGGGACCAAAGTAACAAAGCCTACCATCAGTAACACACTACGCCGCCAGGGACTCAAATCCTGCAGTGATAGACGTGTCCCCCTGCTTAAGCCAGTACATGTCCAGGCCCGTCTGAAGTTTGCTAGAGTGCATTTGGATGATCCAGAAGAGGATTGGGAGAATGTCATATGGTCAGATGAAACCAAAATATAACATTTTGGTAAAAACTCAACTTGTCATGTTTGGAGGACAAAGAATGCTGAGTTGCATCCAAAGAACACCATACCTACTGTGAAGCATGGGGGTGGAAACATCATGCTTTGGGGCTGTTTTTCTGCAAAGGGACCAGGACGACTGATCCGTGTAAAGGAAAGAATGAATGGGGCCATGTATCGTGAGATTTTGAGTGAAAACCTCCTTCCATCAGCAAGGGCATTGAAGATGAAACGTGGCTGGGTCTTTCAGCATGACAATGATCCCAAACACACCGCCCGGGCAACGAAGGAGTGGCTTCGTAAGAAGCATTTCAAGGTCCTGGAGTGGCCTAGCCAGTCTCCAGATCTCAACCCCATAGAACATCTTTGGAGGGAGTTGAAAGTCCGTGTTGCCCAGCGACAGCCCCAAAACATCACTTCTCTAGAGGAGATCTGCATGGAGGAATGGGCCAAAATAACAGCAACAGTGTGTGAAAACCTTGTGAAGACTTACAGAAAACGTTTGACCTGTGTCATTGCCAACAAAGGGTATATAACAAAGTATTGAGAAACTTTTGTTATTGACCAAATACTTATTTTCCACCATAATTTGCAAATAAATTCATAAAAAATCCTACAATGTGATTTTCTGGAGAAAAAAAATCTCATTTTGTCTGTCATTACAGGCCTTCTAGAGGTTTCTGTACCAAGAGAGCTGGGACCACAGTCTCAAAGAAAACCATTAGTAACACACTATGCCGTCATGGATTAAAATCCTGCAGCGCACGCAAGGTCCCCCTGCTCAAGCCAGCACATGTCCAGGCCCATCTGAAGTTTGCCAATGACCATCTGGATGATCCAGAGGAGGAATGGGAGAAGGTCATGTGGTCTGATGAGACAAAAATTTAGCTTTTTGGTCTAAACCACTCACCGTGTTTGGAGGAAGAAGAAGGATGAGTACAACCCCAAGAACACCATCTCAACCGTGAAGCATGGAGGTGGGAACATCATTCTTTGGGGATGCTTTTCTGCAAAGGGGACAGGACGACTGCACCGTATTGAGGGGAGGATGGATGGGGCCATGTATCGCCAGATCTTGGCCAACAACCTCCTTCCCTCAGTAAGAGCATTGAAGATGGATCGTGGCTGGGTCTTCCAGCATGACAACGACCCGAAACACACAGCCAGAGCAACTAAGGAGTGGCTCCGTAAGAAGCATCTCAAGGTCCTGGAGTGGCCTAGCCAGTCTCCAGACCTGAACCCAATAGAACATCTTTGAAGGGAGCTGAAAGTCCGTATTGCCCAGCGACAGCCCCAAAACCTGAAGGATCTGGAGAAGGTCTATATGGAGGAGTGGGCCAAAATCCCTGCTGCAGTGTGTGCAAACCTGTTCAAGACCTACAGGAAACGTATGATCTCTGTAATTGCAAACAAAGGTTTCTGTACCAAATATTAAGTTCTGCTTTTCTGATGTATCAAATACTTATGTCATGCAATAAAATGCAAATTAATTACTTTCGGCAGTGTATCAAATACTTGTTCTCCCCACTGTATATATATATATATATATATATATATATATATATATATATATATATATATATATATATATATATATATATATATATACACTTAAGAAAATATAGTTTACTTTATTAAAGTCACTTTTAAAAAGTAGTTCACTACATCCAAACTACTTTGTGATAAATTATCATATTTAAATCTGAAATGTCATAGACTACAAATTGCAAGAACAGATCACTCAGCTACATTAGCTTGCTAGGTATATTAATAGCTTTAGGTTGGTTGTTTTTAAGTTCAACTTAAATATTTCCACCAATGATGTTAACAGAATGTGTAATTTAGCCTATTAAACACAAAAAGTGAGAATTAGGCACACAAAAAGTGTTTGAAGTGAGAATTAGGCAGGTCTGATGCCAAAAAGGAAAGAAAAGTCTTGCCAACTTCACCTATATTTTATTTTAGCAAAAGAAAAGTAGTGTGAAGTTCCAGTAGCTAGCTACACTGCTACATGGCAAAAAAAGTATCTAACTACAGAAAAAATGACCAAGATTTGAATTTAGTTCAACTACTACCAAGCTAATGCAAAATGTAATTAAATTACTAGTTGAACTACATTTAGTTGACTACTCCCCAACACTGCAAATTATGCATATCACCTTCTCGTATTAGACAAGAATTTGGAAGGCAGAGTGTAGCTGTGGTAAACTGGTCTGCCAAGGCCAAAAACCACTGGAAAAAGTGGGTGGGCAGCACCATGGATTCAGTCAGGCCTTTCTAGAACATGCCTCAAAGTATGTGGATGCATTAACTGGGCCTACTGAGTGGGATAACATTTACATTTTAGTCATTTAGCAGACGCTCTTATACAGAGCGACTTACAGTTAGTGAGTGCATATATTTTCATACTGGCCCCCCATGGGAATCAAACCCACAACCCTGGCATTGCAAACGCCATGCTCTATCAACTGAGCTACACGGGACTAGATGCATGGATAACTGCATGAGTGGTGCATGATGCCTGGTATGAGTGAGAAAGAACGAAATGATTGACTGAAATGAAAACTAAACAAAGATTTTAACACCACCGTTGACTGACATGGAAGAATATTTCATGATTTTTAAAGCATTGATTGGTGAATAAAGACTGACTTAGATAGACTTGCATGTTGTTTCAGATGTGTACTAACATTCTAATGAAATACCTGTGTACTATATCAAATTATGATCTAATACACCCACCTAGAAACCCCTAAAAGCACATTATGTAATTGTACTGCAAGATTGGATTCTCTTCTAGGAGGTGAGTTCATGACTGAAAAAATAAAAGAGCCAAGGATTCCTCACCACAGTGCTTATTGAGAAATGACTAAGGTTGAGCTCTTCACGTGTTTCACATTTCCCTTTCTGATTGAAGTGAAATGGAGCGTTTCTCCTCAGCTCCCCCAAAGTTTACCAAACTGTGGTCGGAATCTCAGACTATTATCTAAACAAGCAGTAATGCCAGCGATTAGAATGTGAAGACACTCGCCGTCCTTTCTAGCCTGCCTCCCCCACTGAGGGATGTAGTCTACAGTATATTCAAGGCATTTCCTCTTTGCCAATGTCTTTCAAAGCCTTGTCCAAGTTGTTTTGTGAACAAAGGAGAGACAAAACGGGAGGTTTTTCCATTTTATCCAACATAGGTCTGCGAGGCAAGTCTAAACAGATACAGACCAAGCATCTCCATGACAATCATTCACAAACAAAGGGCTGAAGCATTCTCACTCTGACGTAACCATTACGTTCACCGCTAAGGCAAAGTTTATGTTTGTAAACACAAATAATGGTTATCAGGACATCAAATGCATAGATGGCATATTAAAAGGGGATGTTGGTATGTCAATCAGCATAATCAAAGCCACTGAAAACAGTCAGGCACTGCTGTTTTGAATTTACTGGAACTCATAACTGAAGTAACAGTCTAACAGAAGAGTTGCCACATGAAAACAGACACATTTCCATGATCCCAAACCCATTCTTAACATTTGCTTATTTTTGTGAGTAAATTAAGCATGATAATTACAAGCTGGAGGTGTGCAATAAAATAAAACATGTTTATTTGTCCATGTACGTTTCTGTATGATTATGTGCTACGGTCTTGAATTAGTGTGCATTACCTGCTGGTGTAAAAACAGTCCTCCTTTCTACTAACATCTCCTAATTCAACATAATTAAAGACTAAACCTGAGCAGCCTGCGCCCATACCAAAACGTCAAATGTGTAATTTAGGTTGGCTTTTAGTTTTCTACACTGCCTTTAATTCGCCTCAAAACAAATGCAGGTCACCAACCCAAAATATGAAAAGGACAAGGCCAAAGGTGTGGAAATGGAAAGTTCCAGTGCATGAGAGAGGGGTTGAGGGTTCCCTAGTTTTTTTTTCTTACACCTTTGGGTTCACGTGCAAAAGGTCTGGAAAAAAGGCCTCTATTTTGGTGTAATTTATGGGAATCCCTGAAATTGCCTTTAATAGGCCAGTCTGCCGTGTAGCTGTCATTCCTAGGTCCTGTGTCCCTCTTCCCCTGTGGAAAGAGTTGAGAGTCAGAGGGCTATGGGACTGAAGGCATAGCCTAATATGGGACCTGAGTGTGTCCTCTCAGTATCGATCATTCTGTGAGTAGGTCATGTTATCGGCCAACTCTAGCTGCAATTGAAGGTCCCATTACTATACCCTTAACTTGGAGAACAAGGAAATTAGGGAGTCTTCCAGTTGGGTACAATTGTGCTTGTCTTTTTGCTGTAAGATAAATGAGCATGACCTTGTAGAATCAGAATCTAATGGCCTCTACATGTTGTAAAGAGGCCCCAAATCTATTGTCCCACCAGTAGATAGATGCGCAGCTGAGAGAGAAAGGCTGAGAGCTGTGGCGTCTGCATCAATAAAATGTTCCAGTATGCAACACAGAAACAAAAGTGTGACATCCTGTACTCAGTGACAGTTTGCTTTTACTGACACGTGTTGTTTTAATGTTGTTTTGAGGTTTGCGTTGCCATTCAGTTCAATACTCCATCAGAATAGGTTGTCATATTTACTCAAATTGATCACCATTGATTAACTTAGGTCTCAAGTCACTTGGACAACACACTAGCCATTATAGCGTTGTAGTCTTCTACGCCATAATACCACATTCACGAAATGTGTCAGAAATTTGCAATTTAAACATGGAGATTGATGACAAATGTGCTTTCATTTATGTATTTTACTCTTACTATATTCAGTGGGGTGGGAAAGCTGGAAAATGTTGGTCAATCACACACGGACATCCAGTAGAAACATCACTAGCACATTAGAGGCTGCTGCTGCCTATTGAAATCACTGGCCACTTTAAGAAATGGAACACTAGTCACTTTAATAATGTTTACATATCTTGCACTATTCATCTCAGATGTATATACTGTATTCTATTCTATAATGTTCTACTTTATCTTAGTCCATGCCGCTCTGTCATTGCTTGTCCATATATGTATATGTTCTTAAATTCCATTCCTTACTAGATTTGTGTGTATTGGGTATATGTTGTGAAATTGTTAGATATTACTTGTTAGATATTACTGCACTGTCGGAGCTAGAAGCACAAGCATTTCGCTACACCCGCAATAACATCTGATAAAACACGTGTATGTGACAAATAAAATGTGATTTGATTTGATTTGAACAGTACAGACATTTGTGACCAGCAACCAATGCGGAGAAAACCACAACTATCCTTTAGTTTGTATGTGGGTGTGCGGTGGTTAATTTAATAAAACAAGTTTTACAAAAACAGCAGTCTGTAGTTTGTCTCATGATGGAAATGTTAAACTACATGTCAATGGAGAAAATGGATGGAATAAATATTATGATAACTCTGATAGAAATATATGGGCCAGCACAAGTTGCCCACATTACAAAAGTTTTTTCTAAGCCCACATGTGTATGCCACGGAGTAGCCGCTTCACGTGACGTGGAGACTTAAATAAATATGGGTAATTTTCAGTGGTTCTATGTCATTGGCAGAATTCCTAACCATAATCCCATGAAAACTCAGAAATTCCAGTTCATAATATTGATCCCCATTTCAAAAACGTTCAGTGGGCATTTACAGCCTGGCAACTCTATTTAGTTCATGAAATGGGCATAAACAAACAAAACCACATATTTCTCTATATTCTATAATGAAGGGTGTATTACCAAATCAGACTGAGACAGAGGCCCATCTATAAACATCGGTGGCACAACCTTTTACTGCTCTCTTTTAATGTCTTATAGACTATACCACAAATATTCAATGGAGTAATGAGAGAAACATTTACTCAGACAAAGAAGAATAAAGAAGGTAAAAAAGGGAGAGAAGAAGAAAGAAGGTAAACAAGGGAGAGAAGAAGAACGATAGAGCAAGGAAAAGGAAGAGAGAGGTAGAAAACGAGAGAGAAACGTGTCCTGCGTTTGTTACTGCGCTAAGCATAGCACATCACATCATGAGGCAGTAAAGGAAAGGTATAGGTGGACTTCACTACCCCATGTCAGTGGGATGTGCCTTGGGCTTACAGGGGAGGGGGTCTGGACCTTGGCTAGGATCCCTCGACCCCAACCCCACCCTAGCATAGCATAGCTGGGCCCAGTGCCCCCACACCACTCAGTGATAAATGAGAGCTTTCACACACTGCGTTTGTACTGGCACCTCTGCCAGGGCGCCTGCAACGCTGCTGCTGTCCTGCTAGCTAGCTACCACAGCATAATTCCTGATGAGCCTTTTCAGCCAAGCCACGAGAGAGAGAGAGAGAGAGAGAGAGAGAGAGAGAGAGAGAGAGAGAGAGAGAGAGAGAGAGAGAGAGAGAGAGAGAGAGAGAGAGAGAGAGAGAGAGAGAGAGAGAGAGAGAGAGAGAGAGAGAGAGAGAGAGAGAGAGAGAGAGAGAGAGAGAGAGAGAGAGAGAGAGAGAGAGAGAGAGAAAAAAAAAAAACAGAAGGAAGAGGGGACTAGGTAGAAGACCAGGAGGGAGGATGGAGAGCAGGAATCAGCCAATTGAGTTTAACGTTGTCTGGCGGCTGGTCTGGTCCATTTGTAAATGGGTCCTGTATTCCTGATCAGCCCATTGCAGCCCACGGCCCCGTGTGCGCGTGCCTGAGTACCTTGAGCATGTGTGCGTGTATTCGCAAACGTATATTCTTCTATTCTTACTCTTCACATTAGTCGCTTTCTTTGCTACTTCTCATGAACACATACATTTCCCACCGACCATTTCAATCTCCACAAAATCAAAGCAACTTCCAGCAAAGGCCACATTGGTCACAAGAAATAGTCAAGGGATAAGAAGACAGGAAACTCAGCAAATTGTCAGTTGAGAATGCACAGCAATTGGAAATATAGAGTAATGATGCTGTTATTGTTAGTTGATCTGTCTGCTGTGGGACGTTCAACGGCAGTAGGATTCTGGGCTGTTATTCTTGCCTTCACGTCTAATTCAAGTCTGCCACTACTGATGGTGGCTGCGGTGGCGGCTGTTTTTAGCCGGTGCCACCGACCGCTGGCTAAAATAGGGGGTGAATGCAAACATGGAAGCCCTCATCAGAGCTAGAGGCTCTTGGAGGTCGTAAAAGTTTGATGCCATCTGTGCCATGGAAACAGAATGTTGTCCGTAGCGACATACGGCTTGAGCTTGGTTACAAGGAGCAACCTCTGGTTTCCGCCGTTACGGCGACATATATAATGTGTCGCTAAAATGGAAAATGGGTGTGTATGGGATTGTGACTGTTCTTTGCGAAATGTTAAATGTACAGGCATGGGCCTACAAAACCTGTGGCAATGGTTTCAATAGTACCCTTGTAAGTGTGTCTCAAAATCGTCTGAATACAGCATAACATCGTCTAGGTGGACTAAAGCAGATTTTGTAGTTGGAACAAAGGGCATGCGTTCAAACTCACAAAGGCCAAATGGACTTTAACTTTTTGAGTCCTCTATAAAGATAGTAATGTGGGTGGACAAGGATAGAGCAGATCACAGCAGGGTTCAAGTTTGGAATTTATTGTTGGATTCCCCCATTCATTCATCAATCCCACTCTTTCGCCCTGACCCCAACACTTCCTGTTCCTTTCCTCGTCTTTCACACCATCCTACACATTTAACCTTTGACCTCAATTGTGAGGTCAGCATCCCCCCATTGCTGAGCCCCAATAAAATGCTACCAGAGACAAATTATCAAAGAGGCATTGTCCTCTCTCAACATGAATAGCACTGGACAATGATAGGCACCATCCTTCGATTACCTCTATTTATGGGCACAGTCATAGACCTCCTTTAGCTCTGTTAGTGTCTGGGTTCTAGAGCTACTGCGCCTTTCATAAGAGTTAGACCTGTGCATGGTGAAACGGGGTCAAACGAGATCAAACGGACCAAACGGACCGGAAGCCTAGTATCTTTCCCATGCAAAGACAGTCAACATCTCCCTTGCTTTCTTCAACTTTTGCTCTCTTCCACCCTCTCTCTTTCACTCTCCCTCCCCTTTGATGTCTCTCTCCACCTCCCCGCCCCCTTGTTCTTACAAGCATCAACAACCTCATAAACAACTTGCTGTTTAGATCTCTTTCCACCCATAGCTTTGGTGAGGTGTCCATCATCCTGCCAGCCTATCCCTGCTGTGGATTACCTGTAGTACCGCCCCAGACTGTCACTACTCAGCCACAAAGATACCATGAAACCATTAGAACATGCCACAACAAGAGATAAGTACTACCAGCGATAGAGAGAGCTGGGGAAACCACCAGGCTTGGTTCTCAGACATTGTGCATGGACCTTAATGGAAATAAATGAGAGGTTTGATTCAACACCCCGACATGGAGAAGAAAAATG
The DNA here is from genome assembly GCF_964263955.1 of Coregonus lavaretus. Classification (NCBI taxonomy): domain Eukaryota; kingdom Metazoa; phylum Chordata; class Actinopteri; order Salmoniformes; family Salmonidae; genus Coregonus; species Coregonus lavaretus. The sequence goes on from NW_028162547.1 coordinate 91,883, forward strand.
TCTGCTTTTGCTGCGAGCCCATTTGCAGCTAATTAGAAAACATGTCACTGATTTGGGCCGGTGTAAACACCGCCCCATCTGACTTTCATTACAATAAAGAAATCAAATAAACAGTGGTGCAGGGGGAACAGTAGTAGGCCCATGCTTCATTACAATGGCTACATCATGAAGTACTTACCGCAACTAATTACCACCCCCGACCCCTTTGGTTTCTTGCACCGAAAATATACAAATTAAAAAAACATTTCCACTGATGAGAACAATGTCACAAATCACTTTTAGACCTACCTCTGAAGCGAACGGCCTCATTTTACATCCAAACCATGCTCGCACTAGCCTGTGCCAAGGGGAAAAAACACCACCACACCCCTGCAGTCGAAACACTAATATTTAGGTAAACGATCAATGGGAAGGCATTTGGCTATGTATGAGGGACATGTAACAGGGTGACATGTGGTCAAACAGTGAACCTTGCCAAAAATGAGATTACTCAAAATTCACATCAAAACAGAACAGGCCTCGATGCACTTCCGTGGCTCACTCCCTTTTTTCTAACATTGTTGATACAATACCCAACACACTATTTCTTTCTCCATCGTTTGACCAATTGCACCCAGGCAACATTGTTATGTGTTAATACACACAATGACAGTGTATAACCTTACATTAAGCTCCTGGCTGGGTAGATCTCTGCTAATTTCCTTTACGAACAGATGACTAATTAGAAACACACACTAATGCTGTGAAATTAATGAGTCCATTAAGCCAAGCTAATCCCGGATTGGGAGCACAGTAGACAGTATTAACAAAGCGTAAAGAACAGGATGTCAATGTTTAACAGCACAGGCACATTGGCTAATTCACTACAAGACGACTGTCACAGCCCACTCAGAGGCACATGTGTCAATGTTGTAGAGCTTGGGAATGAGTGAAGACTATCCAGTCTGGATTCTCATCTCCCATACGCTGTCCACAATACCACGCTCTCAGTTTCAGTGAGATTTGAGTCATTCTCACAAGGAGTTGAGTCATTCTCACAAGGAGTTGAGTCATTCTCTAAAGGATTTCAGTCATTCTCACAAGGAGTTGAGTCATTCTCACAAGGATTTGAGTGAGCAGGAGTTAAGTCATTCTTACAAAGAGTTGAGTCATTCTCACAAGTATTTGTGTCATTCTCAGAAGGAGTTGAGTCATTCTCACATGGAATTGAGTCATTCTCGCAAGGAGTTGTGTCATTCTCGCAAGGAGTTTAGTCATTCTTGCAAGGAGTTGAGTTATTCTCGCAAGGAGTTGAGTCATTCTCACAAGGATTCGAGTCATTCTCACAAGGATTTGAGTCATTCTCACAAGGATTTGAGTCATTCTTACTGACACTGAGAGCGTTCTAATATGAACACTGTTCTCCCATTCTCAGTTATATAAAACAGATACATTCTCGGAAATATACTGCACCATGTGTTTATTCCCTCAGGCTCCTTTCTCTCAGCTCCCTGTTCTTGCGTTCAATCCCAGTGTAAAACAAGGAATGTTCATATCACTTACAGCTGTGAAGGATGATGGTGGCCTGCTCCTGTTTTGCCCAAACAGAGATTGGAGAGGTGATTGTGTTGGCAACCAACAGCAGGCTGCTTTCATCTCTGTCTTTTATTCCTAGTCTCTGGCTCGGTATCCAGGTATGATGTGTCTCTATACTGTTGGTGGGGATACTAATACAAACCTTTTGTCAGCTATCCAGTCCAAGCACTCAGTGTGTGTGTGTGTGTGTGTGTGTGTGTGTGTGTGTGTGTGTGTGTGTGTGTGTGTGTGTGTGTGTGTGTGTGTGTGTGTGTGTGTGTGTGTGTGTGTGTGTGTGTGCGTGCTAGCGCATGAGTATGTGTTTGTCTACCATTCATCCCCTGGGAGAGACAGAGGGTGTCAGTATGTGGGGTTGTCAGAGCCCACTCTCTCACAGCCACTAAATTCAACAACCCCCATTTGGAACAACATATGCCCCGATACTAACCCCCAATTCACATAACCCCCCAGCACGGACCCTGCCTCAAAAGGCCCAATTTCAGTGCAACTCACCCAACTATTGATTAATATCAATTCACTACCCCAGCCGTTACAAATTACAGTATTAAAGGTCTTATAGGTATTATTCTTGCGGGGCCCTGACCAGAATCACACAGGGGATGCCTGAATTGCTTTTGTCTGTCTGTCTGTCAGGCTGGCCTGGTATGATGTAAAGCCTGCCTGCGATGGAGGAGAAAGGGATGGATGGAGTGAGGGAGAGGTGGCGTCATATAGTCACAACTAATCAATCACAGAGCGCCTGTGACTGGTGTAAGGGCTAATACCACATGCGTTGGCTTTAGCTACCTCACCACTACCACCAGTCACAGGCGCAGAAGGTAGATGAGTTATGTTACACTAGGGCCCTGAAGAACTATCACTTGTCAACAATCAGCACCAGGGTCGGTCTCCCACAAAGGCAGCAGGAGGGTAAGCTAGAGATGTAAACTGACAGACAATGAATTATAAAGAAAAAGAGCGAGGGAGATGGACACACTTGGGAAGAAGAGATGGATCCCCCAAACCCAGTACTGCTCTTCTTATGGAGAAAGAGCATTAGAAGAACAAATGTATCAAGCATGAATAAAAATATGAAGTACATATGGCTATTTTGTTTGGGTCATTTAGCAGACACTCAAGAGCGACTTACAGTAGTTAATGCATATTTCTTTTTACTGGTTCCCCATGAATTTAACCCACAACCCTGGCATTGTAAGCGCCATGCTCTAGCAACTGAGCCACATGGGAAAGTACTGTATGTTCATAACTAATACATAAAATTCACAAATTTTTGAGGCATTCGACTATCAATTATTGAAAATATTACATTTGAAATATATTTTTAAAACATTCTTAGCAGTGATCTTGAAACATTACTGCATATAGAGCAGAGTATAATACTCAGCTTTGTGATAAATTGGCACCTTGACCTTACTGTATAAAGTGGAGGTATGAAAAAAGCAGCGTTGTCATGTATAGTTTGTCTGATCCAGTCAGGAGTGGTTGGCAATGAGGCCCAGAATGCCTGATCTAGTCCGTATCACATAATCTACCTGAGCCCCAGTCTGTTCCCATCTTCCCTGACGTCCGCAACATGCTCTCTGGACGCAAACACAAAGCACATTCCCCCCCATGTCAACCTTTGACACACATTTTTGTCAAAACAGCCAATCACCCTCGATTTGGATGATTAGGAGCCTGAAAAAAGGCTGACAGCTCTGTCAGTGGAAGGCTGAGAGAGTGGATAGAGAAGGAAGAGGGGTGTGAGAAGGAAGAGGGGTGGGAGAAGGAAGAGGGGTGGGAGAAGGAAGAGGGGTGGGAAAGGAATAGGGGTGGGAGAAGGAAGAGGGGTGGGAAAAGGAAGAGGGGTGGGAGAAGGATGAGGGGTGGGAGAAGGAAGAGGGGTGGGAGAAGGAAGAGGGGTGGGAGAAGGAAGAGGGGAGGGAGAAGGAAGAGGGGTGGGAGAAGGAAGAGGGGAGGGAGAAGGAAGAGGGGAGGGAGAAGGAAGAGGGGTGGGAGAAGGAAGAGGGGAGGGAGAAGGAAGAGGGGTGGGAGAAGGAAGAGGGGAGGGAGAAGGAAGAGGGGTGGGAGAAGGAAGAGGGGTGGGAGAAGGAAGTGGGGTGGGAGAAGGAAGAGGGGTGGGAGAAGGAAGTGGGGTGGGAGAAGGAAGAGGGGTGGGAGAATGAATAGGGGAGGGAGAAGGAAGAGGGGTAGGAGAAGGAAGAGGGGTGGGAGAAGGAAGAGGGGAGGGAGAAGGAAGAGGGGTTGGAGAAGGAAGGGGGGTGGGAGAAGGAAGAGGGGAGGGAGAAGGAAGAGGGGAGGGAGAAGGAAGAGGAGTGGGAGAAGGAAGAGGGGTGGGAGAAGGAAGAGGGGAGGGAGAAGAAAGAGGGGTGGGAGGAGGAAGAGGGGTGGGAGAAGGAAGAGGGGAGGGAGAAGGAAGAGGGGAGGGAGAAGGAAGAGGGGAGGGAGAAGGAAGAGGGGAGGGAGAAGGAAGAGGGGTGGGAGAAGGAAGAGGGGAGGGAGTAGGAAGAGGGGAGGGAGAAGGAAGAAGGTGGGAGAAGGAAGAGGGGTGGGAGAAGGAAGAGGGGAGGGAGAAGGAAGAGGGGTGGGAGAAGGAAGAGGGGAGGGAGAATGAAGAGGGGTGGGAGAAGGAAGAGGGGTGGGAGAAGGAAGAGGGGAGGGAGAAGGAAGAGGGGTGGGAGAAGGAAGAGGGGAGGGAGAAGGAAGAGGGGAGGGAGAGGAAGAGGGAGAGAACAGAGGTGAGAAGGCAAGAAAGGGAAGGAGAGATAGACTGAGGATTTAAACTCGACAGGAGAGGTACTGGAGCTGATTACCTCCCCACCACACTCAACCCACCCCAGCCCAGATTAATATTGGCATGGTTGATATGTCACAGCTTGTCTGTTCTCACCAGCCCTCCTGCATGGGGTGCAGTGAGTGATAGTCCAGAGACCAGAGTCCTCAGTCACACATACACACACACACACCATGCCTTCTGTAGAAGTCAAAGGTCAACAGGTAGGAATGCAGCAGCATCACATGTTACAAATGAAATCCCTGCATTCCAACCATAGCTACCCTTGGTGAGTAATGTGGTCCATGAGGCACAGCACAGCAGTTGGTGGATAATCTGATGTCACCTTGCCTTCTTGTTTTTGTTTTTCTCAGTTTATCCAAATCAGGGACAGAGTGTGGGTTGGACAACCCTGGAGGACCAGGTAAGATTGATTTCAACATCCTTTCTTCTCAGGTAAACATTGAGCACTCAGCCAAATTGTGTAACATATTATTGGCATCCAGGGCAGCAGGTATATTGGCACCCATGGCGGCAGGTAGCCTGACGGTTAGAGTGCTGGGCCAGTAACCGAAAAGTTGCTAGTTTGAATCCCTGAAGCTGATAAGGTGAAAATTCTGCTGTTGAGCAAGGCACTTAACCTTAATTGTTCCAGGGTCGCCATTGATAATGGCAAATCCTGGCTGTGACCCCACTCTCTGAGGGTGTTTCAGGGAGAGTTAGGATATGAAAAACACATTTCCAATTGACACATGTCCTATTATGTGTGAAATAGGACAAATATAAGCGCCCACCAAATTACGATGAAGTCAAATCACTGCTAATGTGTTCCTGCTGGTCATGGCAGATATCCTCTGTCACCCTTAGAGGCCAGTGGTGTGCTGACAGAACCAACCAGGGCCTCCCATAATACAGCATCACACTGGACAAAAGGCCAATCAGATCAGCTGTTATTGTGTGAGACGTGATGCTAACAGGAGAGCAGGTCACGGAGTGGACATGAACAGATTTACTGCTAAATTAATATTTATCGTTTTTAAGGGGACCCAATCCTCAGATGTGATGTTGGACTGACTCACAGTGGCTGTGGTGGTGGATGACTCAGCGTTTCGTGGTGAAGTTTTCATTAATTAAGGCCACTTAGACTAAATTCCAATATGTTTTCTAATGAGGCAGGGCAGCTAATTACATGATTACGGTTATGGCAGGTCAGTGCTTTTCTAGGCATCCAGTGGTTGACAAACTAGCAGAGGCTCAGAAAATATCAAATCAAATCAAATTATTTTGTCACATGCACCGAATACAACAGGTGTAGACCTTACAGTGAAATGCTTACTTACAAGACCTTAACCAACAATGCAGTTTTAAGAAAGAATACACCCAAAAAATCACAAAAAAATACAATATATAATAATACGAAATAAAAGTAACAAATAATAATAATTAAAGAGCAGCAGTAAAAATAACAATAGCGAGGCTATATACAGGGGGTACCGGTACCGAGTCAATGTGCGGGGGCACCGCTTACTCAAGGTAATTGAGGTAATATGTACATGTAGGTAGAGTTATTAAAGTGACTATGCATAGATAATAAACAGAGCGCAGCAGCAGTCTGGGTAGCCATTTGATTAGATGTTCAGGAGTCTTATGGCTTGGGGGTAGAATCTGTTTAGAAGCCTCTTGGACCCAGACTTGGCGCTCCGGTACCACTTGCCGTGCGGTAGGATAGAGAACAGTCTATGACTAGGGTGGCTGGAGTCTTTGACCATTTTTAGGACCTTCCTCTGACACCGCCTGGTATTGAGGTCCTGGATGGCAGGAAGCTTGGCCCCAGTGATGTACTGGGCCGTATGCACTACCCTCTGTAGTGCCTTCCGGTCGGAGGCCGAGCAGTTGCCATACCAGGTGGTGATGCAACCAGTCAGGATACTCTCGATGGTGCAGCTTTAGAACCTTTTGAGGATCTGAGGACCCATGCCAAATATTTTCAGTCTCCTTAGGGGGAATAGGTTTTGTCGTGCCCTCTTCACGACTGTCTTGCTGTGCTTGGACCATGTTAGTTTGTTGGTGATGTGGACACCAAGGAACTTGAAGCTCTCAACCTGCTCCACTACAGCCCCGTCGATGAGATGAGATGCTAAATGACTAAAATGTAAAATGTTAATGTACTCGGTCCTCTTCTTTTTCCTGTAGTCCACAATCATCTCCAGGTCTCTGACCTCCTCCCTATAGGCTGTCTTGTCGTTATCGGTGATCAGGCCTACCACTGTTGTGTCATCGGCAAACTTAATGATGGTGTTGGAGTCGTGCCTGGCCATGCAGTCGTGGGTGAACAGGGAGTACAGGAGGGGACTGAGCACGCACCCCTGAGGGGCCCCCGTGTTGAGGATCAGCGTGGCGGATGTGTTGTTACCTACCCTTACCACCTGGGGGCGGCCCGTCAGGAAGTCCAGGATCCAGTTGCAGAGGGAGGTGTTTAGCCCCAGGGTCCTTAGCTTAGTGATGAGCCCAATCTAAACTGTGAAAGAGTCATTAGGTAAATAGATGACAGCAAATCACATAATTCTAAAGAGTCTGTGGCTTGCTTTGCTGCTACGTCAGCGGTACGGCTAGATTTAATCAAACTTGTGACCCTGTATATTACATTTAAAATCATTACAGTAGTGCTGAGCGATTAGTGCTTTTTGAGGTCGATTCGGTTTCAGTTCGAGCTCGAAAAAATAATCAGGTTTTTCGATTTCGGTTTCAATTATAGTTTTAAACATTAAATGCACTATGCATTATGTGGGTTGAATGCTGTAACAACACAGAATAAAACAATTAATACAAGTCCCATGATGGTAGTGACTGCCCATTACTGCTTATCGCTTATTAACCATCATTTATTCACATTACATTACTTTAATAAAATATTTTCAGTTGTTGTCACATTTGTTTTATTTGATGACTTTATTATTTCATTCCAAGTCATCATCTCATCTCTATAGAGCTGTTGCCTATGCTGTCTGACAAAATCAATATTTTAGTAGTTCTTCAAAGTAAATAAGGCATAATTTTATGACTGCAGCATACCAACTATCAAACACTTAGCTCATGTATTTTCAGGTAGAGATACCTCGTGAAGCAACTGCTCTATCCCTCTCAATCGCGCATTCGCTCATTCTTCTGTCTCTTTTGCATAGCAGGGATAAAAGAAACAGACCAGACAAGTAGTAGGCGTGCAATGGATTATGGTCATTGTAGTTAATTAACACGTTTTCTGCCCTAAACTTTGTAGAATATTGGCATGTTGGCAACTACAACTCTCTACTACATCACACAGTTAGGGCTTGATCTGATTTATCTCTACAGAAACTGCACAATGTGTGCATTGAGCTCACAGAAAAACAAAATTACATTCATATAATTGAACCGACTTTGGTCAATTAGTTGTTTAAAAAACTTGTAATGGCATCCATATTCTTCAAACCAATGACACTCACCTCACCATCATCCTCGGGGTGAGAGAAAACCATAACCAGGTTTTCCCTCTGTCATAAGATAAATACGTTGTGTCTTAGAAACCTGTGCTGTTTTTTTCTCCTTTATTATTTGTATTTACCTTGTGTAAAATCTGGCCCTCAGGCCTGCAACCCTTAAGACCTATCACCTTTCACACCGCTCCAGATATTCAGCACCTTGCACACACACCACAGAGCAAAGTGTTTAACATTAGCTGTGTCTGTGCTTCACAAGTGATTAATTTCTCCATTATTCTGCCATTTGGAAACACGTCGCTGAGAGACAATGTAAAATGTATTATAGGCCTATTCACCTGGTTTGATGTGTTGCAAGTCTTTATTTTGTTGAAAAAGGGCAGGATGTTGCCCCCCAAAAAATAGTTTTTAAATGTGGTATAAGCAAAAGAAAAACCGTCACTGTACTGTAATGTCATGGTTCTGACTTTCATAGCTTTGGTGGGGCCTTCTTGTCTCGCCTCCTTGCACACAGAAAATACAGGTAAGGGATTTACAAAACAAAAATAGTCCCTGAAAAAAGGAGTAATGGACAGAAAAAGAGAAAGAAAGAAACATGACGGGACTGCTCCCTGCGTATGCCTTTGCAATTTCGTCCAATTTGTCTAAATTGCTCACCCGACCTCCTAAACAAAACTGTATGCTTACTGTCAAAATGCAGTGAAATATGACGGATCACCTTCATTTTGTCCGTTTCGGTCTTTGGCACAGGTCTCTAAACTGTGTATTTTTTCCATGGCACCAAACCACCCGCCCAGGCTTTAATTAATGTCCTTTTATTTATACAGCTAAACTTTGCTGCACTTTTAAAACACAAAGTTTCCTTGCTTTTGGGGAGACTAGTAGATCGTAGTTTAATCATTATTTAATGTCACTTTAATAGTCTCATTTCGTCCGTTTAGTTTAGTCACAGGGTCTCTGACGAATGGGTGCACACAGGAAAAAAACTGGAATTAATTTGTCAAGATCTGATTTAAAAGATGAAATTACAGCCATCAGGAGCAATTGGATAGTAACGGTGTGAGAGAATAATGAGGCCAATGGCTTTTATTTTCAGGGGCGAAGGTCTTGTCCAATTTCCCTGTTGATTTGGCCTCACATGGATCATTGGTTCCTCAACCATGCTAGTGGAAAATAACGTGTAGATCAAGACCTAAAAAAACAACTTCGCCATTATCAAAGTCTAAGGTATTTTCTAAAAGGCCGGCATTCATGGAGCAATGTAACTCAAAGTACAGAGGCGTTGTTAGACAACGGCCACGGTCTGAAGAGTAATGACTCCTTTATAATCGTAATAACTCCTATTTAAAGGCAACAAGCAACCAAGTCACATTCACCTTATCCAGAGATTAGATAAGAGTTGCATTAACTCTAGGTTTCCATTTCACTGCACACGAAACCAACCTAGGGTTGTACTTCTGCCTTAGGGGCTCAGGTATAGAGCCTAGGCCGACATCCTTCTCCAGTTTTAGCCCAAAAAGTAGAAAATGTACTCTTTCTCCTCCAGCTTTACACTTGTTTACCTCAAAGTATGGCTCTTCCAGTAAGGGAACCATCAATCCATCATCTTCACGGTGGGTAACCAAATGAGCCCTTTTTTCACTGGGGTAAAGCCCCTCCAGTGGACGGAGCTGGGTGGCGGAGGAAGGGGCCCCAGAGCAGTGCTCTGTGCTGGGGGGCTGGGGATCGTGTGAGCTGGGGCTGAGGGGACGGAGAGCTGGGGCTACAGAGATTGGAGGGCTGTGGGGATGGAGAGCTGGGGCTAGGGAGACTGCTAGGGCCTGTGCCGTGTCTGTCTGTGATGGTAGGCAGACACCACCTTGACACCACACGCAAGGGAACATCTGAACGCACCCCAGCTGTGCCTTCAACCACGAACTATTCCTGCACGGAGGCCTGAAATAGCATTGTGGCAGTTCATTTATTACGGCCAAGCCTCCCATTCCAGCGGGCGTGTACTACTCCAACCCCCTACTCTCTTAAACACTCTGCCAGGATTCCCCCTCTTTTCTTCTCACTCCACTTTCCTTCTCACTTATTCTTACTAAATTTCATCAATGGTCTGCATTTGTGGGACAACCCCAATGTGCAGCCTTATCAAAGCAGCAAAGTCTTCCAATATCCCCAGATCCCAACTGAATTAGGACTCTGCTTCAATAAAGGGACGAGAAATCCTGAGCTTGTATAAAGACTTATATTTTGGAGCCAGAAAAGACTAAACACCGCAACACCTTGACAAGCAGCGTGTGTAGACTGCAGTATCAACATGTTCTGTCACGTTCGTCAAATGAGGGAGACCAAAGCGCAGCGCGTTGAGCGAACATGACTTATTTTAATAAAGTACTCACTACAAAAAAACAACAAACAATGACGAATCGTGAAGTCCTCAGTTACAATGACTGACAAGGAACAAAAACCCACAACACTAAGGTGAACACTGACAGTTTAAATATGGCTCCCAATCAGAGATAACGAGCCGACAGCTGACACTCGTTACCACTGATTGGGAGTCACACGACCAAACAAGGAAACACAACACAACCAATACCAAACACAACCAAATGAACACACCCTGGCTCAAAATACACAGTCCCGGAGCCAGAGCGTGACAGTACCCCCCCCTAAAGGCGCGGACTCCGACCGCGCCTACACCCCAAATAGGGAAGGGCTGGGTGGGTATTGCTCCTCGGAGGCGGCTCCGGCTCCGGGCTTGACCACCACCCTACTACAATCCCCCCGTAGTGCCCCCAGTCCGATCTGACCCAGTTAGCTGGATCAGGACTGCCGACGCGCACCCCTGGCTTGGCGCGTGAGGCAGGAATGGACCGGACCTGGCAGACGATACGCACCCTTTGCATGGTGCGTGGAGCCGGAACAGGCCTCACCAGGCTGAAGACTCGCATCCCTGGCTTGGTGCGAGTAGCAGGAATGGGCTGAATCCGGCTGACGACTCGCACCCTTGGCTTGGTGCGAGTAGCAGGAATGGGCTGAATCCGGCTGACGACTCGCACCCTTGGCTTGGTGCGAGTAGCAGGAATGGGCTGAATCCGGCTGACGACTCGCACCCTTGACTTGGTGCGAGTGGCAGGAACAGGCTGAATCCGGCTGACGACTCGCACCCTTGTCTTGGTGCGGGGAGCAGGACTGAGCCGGACCGGGCTGACGACGCGCACCACTGACCTGGTGCGGGGAGCTTGGATGGGCCGGACTGGGCTGGCGACGCGCACCACAGACTTGGTGCGGAGAGCAGGAACGAGCCGGACAGGGCTGACGAAACGCACCATAGACTTGGTGCGGAGAGCAGGCACGGGCCTGACAGGGCTGGCGACGCGCACCACCGACTTGGCGCGGAGAGCAGGAACGGGCCGGACAGGGCTGACGACGCACACCACTGGCTTGGTGCGGGGAGCTTGGATGGGCCGGACTGTACTGGGGACACACACCACTGGCCCTACACCGGGATCTGGAACGGGCCGGACCGGACTGGCAACACACGCCAGTACCTCTCGCCGTGCCTCTACTTCCTCCATCCCCTCTTCGACCAGTGGCCCCCGTAACCCGACGGCCTCCTCCGGCAACCCACTGGACCGCTCTATCGCGGCCTCCTGCTGGTCCGACGTCGTGAGCCCCCCCCTAAAAATGTTCTGGGGTTCTCTCCTCTTCGTGGACCAGGCCTCCATCGTTCTCGCCAGACTATCACCCCACTGCTCCAAAGTCCAACCTCTTTCTCTTCTCTTGGCTTGGCCCAGTCGAGACTCCTACTCAACTGCTCCCAAGTCCATCCTCTCTCTTCTTCATGCTGCTTGATCTGGTTAAGGTGGGTTTTTCTGTCACGTTCGTCAAATGAGGGAGACCAAAGCGCAGCGCGTTGAGCGAACATGACTTATTTTAATAAAGTACTCACTACAAAAAAACAACAAACAATGACGAATCGTGAAGTCCTCAGTTACAATGACTGACAAGGAACAAAAACCCACAACACTAAGGTGAACACTGACAGTTTAAATATGGCTCCCAATCAGAGATAACGAGCCGACAGCTGACACTCGTTACCACTGATTGGGAGTCACACGACCAAACAAGGAAACACAACACAACCAATACCAAACACAACCAAATGAACACACCCTGGCTCAAAATACACAGTCCCGGAGCCAGAGCGTGACATGTTCTTTATTCACAGTTCCTATCAACTCTGCCAACACAAAGATTAGTACACCCCTCCACTCACAATATTTCCCAGGGTTGGAGACTGATGATTTGTGTTTTCCTGATGATTTGTTTAATGAAGTGCCAAGTCACCACTGAGTAGTGACCTGAATGCTTTCCCTCAGCATAGATAAGCTATGACAACGAGGGTGCATCTTGAGGTGGTCTGTTCTGTGCAGAACCACTGGTTTCCAAAGTAAACTTGACATGGTGGATTCGCTGGAGTGGGATTCATGGTCGTGGATTCGCTGAATTCGTAGACAAGCAATTACCCTAATTTGCGAAGGTTTGCCGGTGCGATGCATCACTGAGGTGACACAGGTTTGTGTAAAATTCAGGCTGTAAAGAAAATATTCAAACGTACATACATGTTGATTTTTTTCCTTATTCTTCGAAATACACATACACAGCGTACGCTACACAGGAATCCTTGTGAGACGTCATCGTTGTTATTCCTTCTTGTCTTTTTCATGAATCACATTATGTGATAAATCACAGCATCTGAGTGGGACAGTTTCATGACATCATTCACGCTCAATTTCCAGCAGTGGGCCGGTTTTTGATTAGGGCAGTAAATCTCTTCTCTACCTCCGTCAGTTCCCTCGTTCAGAAGGTAGAAAGGGTGGACAGTGTGCTCTGTCTGCTTTCTAGTTTTTAAACTTTACCATGCATGGCTTTGTGACGAGGCAGTCGGATTTGACTAGCCCCAGATGGAACAGTGATTTCCTGGAGAGTTCCTATTTAATGGGTTACATTTACCATCAGGGACAAGAAGGGGAGGGGAGTCACTGATCTCTTACCACCCTCTAACCTGGTTATGAAACGGTAGCCTTTATGTCAGCTAACAAACAACCTTAGACATCCATATTCATCACTATTACTCTGTTATATGTCAGAATTCACATATTTAGTATTGGTACCAAAGCTCACTTTAGGCATTTAGTATAAATTAAATGTAAGACTGCCATCACTAGTTCACAACCACAATCCATATTTTTCATAAAAGGTTTTTGATAATAGTGAGTCTATATTGTAACCAACATAATAAATGGTATAACAAAGTTTCTTTGCAGACTGACAATATTCAGAACTTAACCACTCCAGCTCACTACATCATCCACACCAGCCCAATATGCAGCACCATATTTTTTTTTCAATTGGTTGTTTTTCCCCCAGAGGCCTCATATGAGGCCAGTGAAGTATGCATGTGATTTGCAGGTAGCTTTATTGGTTGAAAAGAGAGCAACCCGGGCATGACTTATTGAATGGTAATTCTGTGGTCATACAGTACTGAGTAGTATGACATCGCTTCATCCTTATGCTGACAAGGAGGTGCAGTCCCTAGTGGAATTCCCCTATGTCTGCTATGTCAGGAGAGGAGAGGAGGTCTGCTTGGTCAGGGGAGGTGAGGAGATCTGCTTGGTCAGGGGAAGAGAGGAGGTCTGCTTGGTCAGGGGAGGAGAGGAGGTCTGCTTGGTTAGGGGTGGAGAGGAGGTCTGCTTGGTCAGGGGAGGAGAGGAGGTCTGCTTGGTCAGGGGAGGAGAGGAGGTCTGCTTGGTCAGGGGAGGAGAGGAGGTCTGCTTGGTCAGGGGAGGAGAGGAGGTCTGCTTGGTCACATTTAGTATGTGATTTAATGCTAATACATTCCCGTTGAGAAAATTATGCTTTCTTTTGTTTAATTAAGATTATATTGAAATCAGTACTCTTTTGGTTTAACTACTTGGTTCTACTAATGCACTCAAAAATATGAATTTGCATTCTTCTATGACACATAATTACTGTTCCTAGAAAACATGATTTAGTTGTGCATTATAGAAATGAACTGTGTTTCCTCCGTCTCTCATTACATAGTCTAAAAACACATACAGTAAACCAGGTCTGAGTAAGACAATGCACATGGCAAATCCAAACAGCGTCTGAATAAAAATGTCAACTGACATTTTTTAGCCAATATCCTCATCTCGAATGTCAGAAAATAGCAAGTCGAAATCGCCATGGTCCAGAGTCATTACTGGTTTAACATAAACACAGTGCGCGGAGCAGGTGGTTGTGGGGGATTTTCAGGCTTCTATTTAATGCCTGGTGCCAATTAAGTGTCATACAGGATGTCAAAGCCACAGCGTTGCCCCTCAGATATCTGGTGCTTAATGTTTATGTTAGAGATTCATTGTGGCATATGGTTTTTAATGTGCATCCCCGGGCTAAATTAGAGAAAGTGAGTACCTCTGCCCTCCATTACAAGGGCACATCGAGGGGAAGAGGAAACTACTGGATGCAAACTGTAGTCTGAGGCATACTGGAGATTTACAGTCCTACCCAAATAAGATGCAGGTTTGGAAATGCACCATGTGGTTTTTAATTTCAGTGCGATGTTGTGGTGAGAATTGTCTCAACATGTTTTTGAAAGCTCACTGTACAGTCCATTGACTTTCTTATGAATGAGAACACATCCCCATTCGTTATGGAATCAAACGTATAAATCAAAGGTTGAGCACAGACCAAAGGATGAGGCCCTACAGGGCAGCAAGTAGAGCTTAGGTGAAGGGCTGTGTTGCTTTTAGGCAATTCTACGGTAACAGAGTGATGCTTAGACTCAGATTTTTCACTTTAAAGTGAATGTCAAACAAAAAACTATGATTGCAAAGGTAAACAAATCATACAACTCTATGCACAAGGGCGATTTTTAACAAATTCCACTGTAAACCTTACAAAAACAAATTTACAGGAAGAACAGTGCAGATGCAAAGTTTGGTAACAGAATAACAGTTTGTGCGCTGGTTGTGCCGTCATTCTGTTACCAAACTTCACATCTGCATTGTTCTTAAAGGAAATGTGTTCCATTTTCAGTGGACAATTATATAGAAACAAGATCTGTGTTTTCCTAAGGAGTGCTGTAGTCAGGTCAGCTGGTAGAACACTGATGGGGAAAGGTGTGTCCTGAAAAGAAACATTGCATTGTTAGGTGCCTATCTTGTAAATTCTCTATGACAAATCCCTATGGTTAATGATTTTGTGAAATATCATGTTTGAAATGTTATAGAAAGGATCCAAAGTCCACCATCACTATTTCTCGACCTATTTTCAATGGCAATCATCAGGTTCATTAATGCGTACAGATGAAATATCAACTGAAGTACTGAACTATTGCACAGAAATAAGTCAAACATTATGCTAAAGTTCAATATTCTCTCTCTCTCTCTCACTCGCTCGCTCTCTCTCTCTCAAACCACTCTATGTGTCAGTGAGTGGTCGCAGTGGCTGTCACCGCTACTGATCCCTGACATACTGCACACTGTGTGAGGAGAGTGATGCCAATCTCTCTGTGGTCCCAGTGACACTGCCATGGCCTTCCAGCCTCTCCGTCTACTATTGGAGCCAACGGACAGCTTCACAAGGCCCCTGTGTTGAGAGAGATGTCCATAGATGTGGAAGAGGGAAATAAGACCAACGTTGTGTGGGCTTTCTCCTCATCACTAACAGCCCTGTCAAACTCAATGGAGCCGTAAGTGCACTTTCTGCCCTGAAAGTAGTGTTTTTATTGATATATTTTAGATAAATATGGCGTTACTGTATGCCTCTTGTGTCCAGTAATATATTCCAGTATGTTGCAATGAGATGCCAGCTGAGAATCATAATCATACTTCGGAAATGTTGTCATTAAGTAGATCATCCTTTTCTACATTTATAGCTATTTGACACAAACATGTTTATGTCTGAGGAGGCACAAAATGTCTGGAATCGTGAATAAAAGCCTCTCATGCATGTAGCGGGCAAGTGGTGCCCACTACTCTACATCTCATTTTCTCTCGTCTCCCATTTATAATTCCCCGCAGTAAAAAATGAACAGTCCTCCTTTTTCCATTCATTTACATTTTTGGAATAAAAAATCCTCAGATTAAAGAAAAAACTGCAAATATTATGTAATATAGAGAATGCATCACCTCATGAAGTATTGTTGGTTTATATATATATATATATATATAAACAGTGAGGGAAAAAAGTATTTGATCCCCTGCTGATTTTGTACGTTTGCCCACTGACAAAGAAATGATCAATCTATAATTTTAATGGTATGTTTATTTGAACATTGAGAGACAGAATAACAACAAAAAAATCCAGAAAAACGCATGTCAAAAATGTTATAAATTGATTTGCATTTTAATGAGGGAAATAAGTATTTGACCCCCTCTCAATCAGAAAGATTAACTGGCTCCCAGGTGTCTTTTATACAAGTATTGAGCTGAGATTAGGAGCACACTCTTAATCTCAGCTTGTTACCTGTATAAAAGACACCTCTCCACAGAAGCAATCAATCAATCAGATTCCAATCGCTCCACCATGGCCAAGACCAAAGAGCTCTCCAAGGATGTCAGGGACAAGATTGTAGACCTACACAAGGCTGGAATGGGCTACAAGACCATCACCAAGCAGCTTGGTGAGAAGGTGACAACAGTTGGTGTGATTATTCGCAAATGGAAGAAACACAAAATAACTGTCAATCTCCCTCGGCCTGGGGCTCCATGCAAGATCTCACCTCGTGGAGTTGCAATGGTCATGACAACGGTGAGGAATCAGCCCAGAACTACACGGGAGGATCTTGTCAATGATCTCAAGGCAGCTGGGACCATAGTCACCAAGAAAACAATTGGTAACACACTACGCCGTGAAGGACTGAAATCCTGCAGCGCCCGCAAGGTCCCGCTACTCAAGAAAGCATATATACATGCCCGTCTGAAGTTTGCCAATTAACATCTGAATGATTCTGAGGAGAACTGGGTGAAAGTGTTGTGGTCAGATGAAACCAAAATGGAGCTCTTTGGCATCAACTCAACTCGCCGTGTTTGGAGGAGGAGGAATGCTGCCTATGACCCCAAGAATACCATCCCCACCGTCAAACATGGAGGTGGAAACATTATGCTTTGGGGGTGTTTTTCTGCTAAGGGGACAGGACAACTTCACCGCATTAAAGGGACGATGGACGGGGCCATGTACCGTCAAATCTTGGGTGAGAACCTCATTCCCTCAGCCAGGGCATTGAAAATGGGTCGTGGATGGGTACTCCAGCATGACAATGAACCAAAACACACGGCCAAGGCAACAAAGGAGTGGCTCAAGAAGAAGCACATTAAGGTCCTGGAGTGGCCTAGCCAGTCTCCAGACCTTAATCCCATAGAAATTCTGTGGAGGGAGCTGAAGGTTCGAGTTGCCAAACGTCAGCCTTGAAACCTTAATGACTTGGAGAAGATCTGCAAAGAGGAGTGGGACAAAATCCCTCCTGAGATGTGTGCAAACCTGGTGGCCAACTACAAGAAACGTCTGACCTCTGTGATTGCCAACAAGGGTTTTGCCACCAAGTACTAAGTCATGTTTTGCAGAGGGGTCAAATACTTATTTCCCTCATTAAAATGCAAATCAATTTATACAATTTTTATATATAAAGTTTTTCTGGATTTTGTTGTTGTTATTCTGTCTCTCACTGTTCAAATAAACCTACCATTAAAATTATAGACTGATCATTTCTTTGTCAGTGGGCAAACTTACAAAATCAGCAGGGATTCAAATACTTTTTTCCCTCACTATATATATATATATATATATATATATATATATATATATATATATATATATATGGGACTCCCAATCACGGCCGGTTGTGATACAGCCAGGAATCGAACCAGGGGGTCTGTAGTGACGCCTCAAGCACTGAGATGCAGTGTCTTAGAACGCTGCGCCACTGTATATATATATATATAATATATATATATATATATATATATATATACAGTGGCGCAGCGTTCTAAGAGAGAGAGAGAGAGAGAGAGAGAGAGAGAGAGAGAGAGAGAGAGAGAGAGAGAGAGAGAGAGGGAGAGGGAGAGGGAGAGGGAGAGGGAGAGGGAGAGGGAGAGAGAGAGAGAGAGAGAGAGAGAGAGAGAGAGAGAGAGAGAGAGAGAGTCAGTCAGGTAACAGGGTTAGAGTCCAACCATCCAAAAGTCTAGAGCACTTCCCATCAGCATGTGCTATGCCCTTTCCCTCTCAGAATCAAGCATGAAATGGCAACTCTAAACTGGTAAAATAACACATTTACGTCCAGGCCGTGCATGGCTGCGGCTAACATATTGGTATAATCAGGAAAGCAGGAAAACCTCTACGCTCCACTCTCTATGAAAAAGCCCATTCACCAAACAGGCCTCCCACTTGAGAACTATTCATTTATTAATGGTGATCGTATTTCAGCTACGGACAAATATTGTACAAAGAGTGGGTAATGTATGTATCGAGAAAATAAACACTTTATGTGTAAGGGAATGGATAAGGAATAAAGTTGACTAAAATAAACAGACAAAATGGAGGGGCCGGCTATGTTGCGGGTGTTAGCGAATGTACCGAAAGTGCTCCACCAACCACGTGTTGTCTTTCGAAACCACCCTGAAACATCACACTAATCAGCTAGGCGTGGCACAGATAGGGGTAATCTCAGGGCTTTGGCCGGCGGCACACACCGTCAGCCCCGGCGTCACAGAAGCTCCCTCCTCAGCTGCATATGGATCCCATCTCCACCTCGGAGCTCCCAGCATGCTTTGGGGCCAGACAGCCTGGCTTTGTAATGTAAATACAACTGTGTGGCTTATACTGCTTTCAAATTAACTCCAGAGAGCTCAATAGCAAGCCCCATCCCTGACAAATTAACACACACACACACACACACACACATAGAAACAATGTTTGCATCTACACGCCTGGATTGTGGCCTACAGAGCATTAGACGGATAGGAATTTTATTCAGAGCAAATACAGTATGACTGAAAATCCATTCAGTTAAGTGCCAGACACAACTGTATGCAATATTAATTTAGAGCCAAAAACTTCACCGAAACTTCTGCACCCCGTGAAAATGTAATGGAAAGACATTTGCTAAGCAAAGCAAAAAAAAACGCAAGGGGAAGTTGCTAAGAAAATGAAAATGCACTGATCCCCCCCTCCACACCTCCTGCCATAGGCACAGGCAGGGCCAGTGCAGCCCGCTGTCAGGGGACATATGGACGGCATCAGCCCCCACCACAGGATACTTCCTCCTGCCTGGTGGAAAGCGTTGGAGAAGTGGTCAGTACATGATAAGGCCAGTGCAGAGGACACCTATTCCCCATCAGCTCACACCACGCAACGGAACAAAATTACAGGCAGGTAGACGACTTATCAGAAACACATGAGCCAGACTAGAGGGTGATGAAGATGTTATATCTTGGAGAGAGGATTGGGCTTCCTATATCCACTGTGTAGTAATGTATGACATATGCTGCCAGGTCCAAACCTTTACATTTATAGGAATCTAACCTCCATGATAAATCCTGATGATATATTGTTATATAATACCATATAGATGCCCTCTTTTCATGTTTTTGTTTATATTTCTGGGTTCGGTAAAGCACAGTAGCTGTCTGTCACCCAGAAAATATGTTTTAAAAAAAATTATGAAACAGAACGACTAGGTGATGACAACCTAGACACCACAGTTGAATGCAGAGAGTCAGCAGACATGCTTACAATTTCACATTGTCCTCTGTTACAAACTTGCTGACATGGAGGCTCACATCACAGTTGCTATAACCAGATGCAAGGCATTCTGAGACATTTCCCCTCTGTGTTTTACAGACAGGGAGGCCAGGTCAGGGCCAGAGCATGACAACGTTCGGACAGCCATGCAGTCGAAAATAAACACAGCTAAATGAGTGAAATCTGGAATGGAGACACTGTGGATGTTGGCACCAGGTAACGTTGCCAAACATAGAAAAACGGAAGGTTGTCTAATTTTCTTGTCTGCTGATACCACACAGACACGACAGCAGCGCTGCTGTTTTTCTAACCTGCCAGGCCAGCAGGTGTGAAAAGGGGAGTTCTGAGTTGAGGTTGGAGTTTATTGACATACTCACCACTGTGTCGGTCTGGACTGGTCCTTATGTTGAGCCGAAAAACCCCTTAGCTAAGCTATTTTTCTAATTAGGAATTATAGGTATGGCACCATAATACAGGAGTACAGAGCTGACACGAGTCCTTACATTGACAGAAAAGCATGTTGGTTCCACACATTGTACTTCTATCTGATCATTACCAGCCTAGACAGACCAAAGGGTTTGGATGGAAATGCGAGATTCTAATTGTGTATTTTGAATTCATGGTTTTAGATTTGCTTTTTTAGGAAGGTTTGTATTTGTACTAGCCTCTGCCTAGTCCCCAACAACCGGATGTTCCGGTTTTCAGGGGAAATGCAAAGAGAGCCCATGACTCGACTTTTGGATGTTAACAAGGCAACATTCCATCTTAACTCCTCCTCCACATTTACTGGATTGGTTGAACAGTGCAGAAGAGAACCTCCCCTGACTTTTTTCTCCTTCTCGTCAAGACCAGTATGTAGTGGATCTAGTTGTAGGCGTTTATTTTACGTCTGCTACGTTAGGTTAGTTGTTGTGCTAACAGAGGGTGTAGTTGAAGTGTCTTCTTTGGATATCAAACGACCAAGACCTCTGTGTGTTGCATGTTCTCAAAACACAGCAAACATCATATGTTCTCCGAACCTCTCTCTCAACGTGATCAAGATAAAGGAGATGATCTACAGGAAAAGGAGGGTCGAGCACGCCCCCATTACATCGACGGGGCTGTAGTGGAGCAGGTCGAGAGCTTCAAGTTCCTTGGTGTCCAAATCACCAACAAACTATCATGATCCAAACACACCAAAACCAACACCTGTTCCTCATCAGGAGACTGAAAATATTTGGTATGGGTCCTCAGATCCTCAAAAGGTTATACAGCTGCACCATTGAGAGCATCCTGACTGGTTGCATCACCGCCTGGTATAGCAACTGCTCGGCATCTGACCACAAGGCGCTACAGAGGGTAGTGCGTATGGCCCAGTACATCACTGGGGCCAAGCTTCCTGCCATCCAGGACCTCTATACCAGGCGGTGTCAGAGGAAGGCCCTAAAAATTGTCGAAGACTCCAGTCACCCTAGTCATAGATTGTTCTCTCTGCTACCGCATGGCAAGCGGTACCGGAGCACCAATTCTAGGTCCAAAAGGCTCCTTAACAGC
Source organism: Coregonus lavaretus (assembly GCF_964263955.1). NCBI lineage: Eukaryota > Metazoa > Chordata > Actinopteri > Salmoniformes > Salmonidae > Coregonus > Coregonus lavaretus. The sequence goes on from NW_028162547.1 coordinate 113,039, forward strand.
TTCTACCCCCAAGCCATAAGACGGCTGAACAGTTAATCAAATGGCTACCCGGACTATTCGCATTGACCCCCTCTTTTTGTTATGCTGCTGCTACTCACTGTTCATTATCTATGCATAGTCACTACCTAGATGTACATATTACCTCAATTACCTCAACTAACCTGTACCCCCGCACATTGACTCGGTAACGCTACCCCCTGTATGTGGCCTCATTATTGTTATTTTATCGTGTTACTTTTTTTTACTTTAGTTTATTTAGTAAATATTTTCTTAATTCTTATTTTTCTTAAAACTGTATTGTTGGTTAAGGGCTTGTAAGTAAGCATTTCACAGTAAGGTCTACACCTGTTGTATTCGGAGCATGTGAAAAATTTGATTTGATTTGAACCACCAGATGGTTTTCAAAGAAAGTCGGGAGTGGAATTTTGCAAGGAAACTAACAAGGTGATTGCATTACCTATTTCTGCTGAATATACTGAGACACAATAACATACACTTTGAAATTGATCAGGTACTGCAACTGTATTAATACAAAATATTGATTAGGTAAAATAAGCAATAAACATCATAATTCACATAACATAACATGTCATGTTCAATATGGGAATATACATACAGTATGTGTGTAATTATTAGGTAGTGTGTTTGTTTATGTGTCATGTTTGAGTGTTTTAATCTGTATCAGAATGATTATAATCTTAATCTGCTATTTCAGCACAAGAGAGATTACAAACAGAGATAAAACAAAGCCTCCAGTTTGAAGTGTGTGTGAAGTGAGGCATTCTGGGGAGGGGTCAGAGGTCAAGAGGGGCATTTCACTGGCCACATGGAGAAAACGGTAGGGGGGTGGCAGGTAGCCTAGTAATTAAGAGCGTTGGGCCAGTAACCGAGAAGTCTCTGGTTCAAATCCCTGAGCTAACTAAGTGAATAATCTGTCGATGTACCCTTGAGCAAGGCACTTAACCCTAATTGCTCCTGTAAGTCACTCTGGATAAGAACATGTGCTAAATGTAAAACATCTGTAGTATGCAGATGTTTCTATGCGAACATGAAACAAAACATAAGCCATAGAGGCTAAATATACATATTTGAGAACAAGGATGTCAAGTTAAATATATACAATATTACAGGATTAGTTTATTACCTAATTTACATATTTACACAGTAGCACCACTGACGTGTAAAACTATCTGACATCAGTTTTCAGAATAAGATGTGGGTATGCAGGTAGTTTGTAAACCACAATATCAAGACAGGTTTCAAGCCCAATGTTTCAAAAGTACTAGTTCCTATTTAAATGTAGAAAAATAGAGGTAAGATAGTCCATCGTGACTTTATTGCCGCTCCATTTATTTCTGTACAAATGTATAGATGGAAAGCACCATTAATGAAAACCGCATTGTGAGTGGAGGGGCCCACTCCACTTTACTCTGTCTGCATTATGAGACCAGACAGGGGAATTTCAAATAAATACAGGATGCCACAAAAATGTACACCTCCCTATGAAAAATAACTCCAGTGTACTACCTTAAACACCATATTCATTATGCCCCTAACTTATAATATGATTACATTAAAGCTTGATAAATTAGGAGACATTTTCTGCAAGATAACTTTTTCCGAATGGTTATCCTTAATGGATTTTTTTTCTTTCTGACTGCCACTTAGATTTTGTTTCGAGGCCAGGAGAATGGTGAAAGAAAGGCTTCCCTGTTGAGGTGCACCATGGGGCATTTCATGGGACCAAGGGCTGTTTCAGGGGCTGGTGCAGAGGGACATAGCCATAGGCACACACACACAAGCACACACACACACACACACCAATGTATTCTAAGATATCAAGTACGTGCAGGTAGAGTAGGTGATGGCAGAAGAAAATAAATAAATATTAGAACTACAGGTCTCTATCTCCCTCTCTCTCTCATTTCCTCGTTCTCCGTGTGGTCCTCAGATGACGGTTTAACGTTGCATCTAATGTATAAAATCTGCAGCTTGCGATGCCAGCTACAGTAATTGAGACCTTATGCTCAGAACGTTAGCAGGATAATATGAGGTTCCTTTAGGGTTAAACTCCCTCCCTCAGAGAGGTCTCTCTCTCCATGACATACCTTGCTTCTACATCTGCATTGCTTGCTGTTTGGGGTTTTAGGCTGGGTTTCTGTATAGCACTTTGTGACATCTGCTGATGTAAAAAGGGCTTTATAAATACATTTGATTGATTGATTGACCTTACAAATGTACTCATCCAGCCTGTTACATTAGCTCCCAAACTGTATTTTAGCTGAGCATAGATACAAATTCTAGCATAGCTTAATCTGTCCACTACTCACTTTCCAAAGACTAGCATTAGCTGCAAATGTTAGTTTTGGTGCGATCAGAGAGACATATGTGTCTTAGAAGTCTTGTGTCTTTCTTTGGACCTGGTGAGACTACACAGCCTAGTTGTGAAAGACTGGGCTCTCACATGTAAAACTATCATCATTACACTGCACCAATTGGGCTATGGTGGGGCCCTGTCATACCAATGGGTGTATGATCAAAATGGACTTCGTAGCTCTGCCAGACAAAAACAAAACCATTTGCCATTCATGGTGTGCTGTCTTTTGTGTGTGTGTGTGTGTGTGTGTGTGTGTGTGTGTGTGTGTGTGTGTGTGTGTGTGTGTGTGTGTGTGTTTGTGTGTGTGTGTGCCATTGCCCCTATTACAAAAAGTACATTCTTAGTTGAGACGCTGGACTTTGTCAGTGGAGAAAAAGTAAACCATTAGATAAATCTTAGTGATTAAGAGCGTTGTGCCAGTAACCAAAAGGTTGCTGGTTCTAATCCCCGAGCCGACTAGGTGAACAATCTGTCGATGTGCCCTTGAGCAAGGCACTTAACCCTAATCCCTTTAACTGTTGGCATGTGTTTAATATCACGTAAAATCTCTTCTAATTTCCAGCCGTTCTTTCATCACGCTCAGTGAAATTTCCCCATTTTCACTTTCAAGAAAGAATCAAATAAATAGTCTTCTTTCTGCAGTCTCACAGTCCTAATGGTAATTGCCATTTGGCAAAACTGAAAATATATTACCACATGTGATGCAATGTCTCAATGAGTTGTAAGTCAAATGTGATGTCCCCAGTTACACCTATTTTAGACAGAATTCCTGGTATTTAACCTGCGAAAAAAAGGCAATGTTTACATGACCCCCTTTCAAACAGTCCCATTTTTTGCCACTTTCTTGCAGATATGCCACCTTTTATACATCTCAGTGCGTAGCCGGCATCGGTGAGGGGTGGGAGTAGCCTAGGGGGTGTGCCGATATGGCCATAGCCTATTAATTGTATTCATAATCTTATCCGTAATTTACATTAGTCAGAACAGGTAGCCTAGCGGTTAAGAGCGCTGGGCCAGTAACCGAGAGGGACATAGCCATAAGTACACGCCCACAAGCACACACACACACACACACACACACACACAGTGGCGGGTAGATGATCTGTAGTCACTGAGCCAGAACGCAGATCAATGTTTTTTTTTTTTTTTTGACCCACTCTCTGCTTGTGGAGATGATAGTATATAGCTTAGCAGCAGACAGTAGCAATCTAAATGGACGCGGCAAAACATATGAGGAGAATCTGAAGTGAACGTTGAAATTCTCAGGTGATGAACAGAACGGAGAGAATAAATGGCAGAGCATTTCTGTGACGCTTTGTGATTGGTTCACCCAAGAGAGTGTGGTCCCAAAGACCAGAGAAGTTTCATGGCTCGGTTTTCACAGATTATTTTATACCGCAACAATGACCAGATCACAAGGCAGATTTTATTGTACTGCGTATTTTAATCCCTACCCCAGGGGTTCCCAAACTTATTTGGCCTGCGACCCCATTTTGATATAAAACAAATCCAAAAAGTAATGTTTACTTTTTTATTTGGGACTATGCCAGTCTATTAGGAATCAGTCTTATAGTACTTTTTACAGTATTTCAATCTGAAGGAAGTATGGTTTGAAGTGACTGAAATGCATCAGAAAGACATTTTGAAGTTCAGAATTTCAACAGGCAATATTCTTGTAGGATCTTCTTTGCAGAAAAGAACATCATCACTAACCAGGTTTCCATCCAACCCTGTTATGGGAGTAAAGTACATGTCAGATAAGAAATGTAATGACAGGTCTGATGGAAACAGAACGTTTGTCGGTAAACTTTCCAAAATGTTGACGAAACAAAATACGCTATGCAAGGTGGGATTTTTTTGTGTCTGTAAAATTAATTATGTGAGAAATGTCTGTGGAAACGCTTTTACGCGCAAATATTGATATAATAACCATCATATCGAAGTAAACTTGGAGTCAAGCGATTACTTGTTGTGTTGTCCTGTCGATGACACATTGTGTGGTCCTCCCGCTACGACTCATCAGCAATGCATGTCGTTTGAAAATAAATTATGATGAACTTCACAGGGTGATGAAAGTGCAAGGTGATGAGCTTGATGGTCTTATTCTAGTGACATGATCATCGATACTTGGCTGCCATTTGAAAAATTAAAATAATCTCGCCTTTGTCTATAATAATCTAATTTTGTAGACTATACCCGTTGTTGGCTAGAACGCATGTGCCAATACTAGATTGGCCACATTCGCTATATAATTTAAAAAACATTGTGAGAAAACCATCAGTTGAAAATGTGATGGAATCCATTTAACTTGTATTTTTTATTCGGTACATGGGAATTTAACCACAAAAAGTATTTTTATGTGCACTACGTCATCACGAACAGCCTTTTATCCGCAACAAGTCAATTTAATGAAAATGCACACATTGTTTTTATACAGATTTTTTTATATTCGTAGAAAAATCTGTCGCCAATTGGATGGAAACCTAGCTATTGATTATGTTATTTTCCGCCCAGTCTGATTTAGTGCCTGGTCTTGTGGGAAACAGTACGTACCTACATGTTCCTGAGAGTCGTCTTTCAGTGATGAGGCCATAATATTTTGTAGCATAAACCATTCAAAAGATAGAGCCACTTTGTAGGAAGAAAACAGAAACGGCTCTATTTATTACAACCGCATCTAGTGGTTACCGGAGGTTATTGCCGTAACCCCGGTTCTATGAACCAAGCACCAAAAAAATAATAATTCAGAGTTTCTCTCGCAACCCCATTTTAAAATCACCACTTGGGGTCGCGACCCTTAGTTTGGGAAACACCCCCTTTCAGATATCAAGACAAGGCAGCATAAAGAAGACGGTATTGTAGTTCACTCCAATTAGTTTACCTCAATTAGTTCACTCCAATTAGTTTACTCCAATTAGTGTACTCCAATTAGTTTACTCCAATTAGTTTACTCAAATTAGTGTACTCAAATTAGTGTACTCCAATTAGTGTACTCCAATTAGTGTACTCCAATTAGTGTACTCCATCCAGGACCTCTATACCAGGCGGTGTCAGAGGAAGGCCCTAAAAATTGCCAAAGACTCCAGCTACCCTAGCCATACAGGAGCACCAAGTCTAGGTCCAAAAGGCTCCTTAACAGCACCCCAAGCCATAAGACTGCTAATCAAATCGCTACCCGGACTATTTGCATTGACCCCCTTTTTTTTTACGATGCTGCTACTCACTGTTTATTATCTGTGCATAGTCACTTTACCCCTACCTACATGTAGATATTACCTCAATTACTTCGACTAACCTGTACCCCTGCACATAGACTCCGTACCAGTACCCCCTGTATATATAGCCTGATTATTGTTAATATATTGTGTAACTTTTTTTTTACTTTAGTACATTTCGTAAATATTTTCTTAACTCTTATTTTTCTTAAAACTGCGTTGTTGGTTAAGGGCTTGTAAGTAAGCATTTCACGGTAAGGTCTACACTTGTTGTATTCGGAGCATGTGACAAATAACATTTGATTTGATCTGATCTATCTGCTTAAATTATTTATTAATTAATATTAATATCAAAGCAGATCTAAAAAAAAAGAAGAAAAAAAAGAAGACGGTATAGAGGAGGAGGGTTGTTGTCTAGATATAAAAGGGATATTAGATTGATTGTCAAGCACCATGAACTCCAAGACATTAACTGGTAAAGCATCCCCCTTTTCACAGCTAAGCCACAACATTACCATAACAAGGTAGGCTCAGGGAACTGCAGTCTTGTGGCAGACTGGATATATTTTCACATTAGAATGACAATTGTAGTCTTTCTCCAGCCCAGAATGCCAACAGCTTGGCTCATTTTGTCATTGGACGAGACTGAAACACAAGATTATTGGACTCGTAGCCAGTAACAGCTTTGCAATGCTAAAAGACTAGCAAAGCTAAAAGACTAACGATTGATCACACCAAAGAACATGTGCATAGCCGTGCACTGACATGGAATCAACAAAACAAAACACACTGTCCTCTCTCATACAGCCTGCACAACTGATTGACTGGTGCATTGAGACGCCACTGTTTCAACATTTCACCATTAGAAGGTCAAAAACCCTGTCAAAAAGCCAGGGAGCTCGTGCTCTGGTCCAATAAAGACATCACGTCCACTTGTTAGGCCACAGCTGGTTGGCCGTCATTAATAACCTGGTTGAAGAGCTTGTTGTGTGGGGTTGGGTTGGTCGGGTTGGGGGGAGGAGGGGGTGCTGTCACAGTGACAGTGTTTTGGCTTGTCACTGTGGCCTCGACTTTGGGGCCACATGAATATGTGTGGAGGCTGAGGTGGCTGAATGCCATGCAGCTGGTGCTAAGGCTGATTGGGCTGTGTTGGGTGACAACAGGTGGGGGAAGGCACCGGTCCCATCCACCCCCAGGATAAGGCCATCTTTGTTGGCCACAGGTGTCTGCTGGCTCTGCACCACTTAGGCATCCTGGAGGCATTGTGCTCCCTGGTTAATTATGCATGCACTGCAACAATTCAAGTCATGAGTTTCCTGTCAGACCTCTGAGAAATGGAAGGAAAACACAGAGACGTCTGCAGCCCGTCTGTAACCGAGCCAAGTGTGTGTGGGTGTGTGTGTGTGTGTGTGTGTGTGTGTGTGTGTGTGTGTGTGTGTGTGCGTGCATGTGTGTGCTTGTCATATGGGTTCAATGAAATGGTATTGCACGTGCGTTGTGTCCTTAACTATACTGTTGCCAGATATAATTGTCATGTAAGGCCTATACTAATAATCATTACATAAAAATATGGTTTAAACAGCCAGTGACATAAGCAATGAAAGACATCTGACTAAGATGTATTTTAGCTGCATCACATCACATTTACTTCAAGGTGACTATCAAACAAGCATGAAAATAAATAGATTCAGGAGAAAAGTTGCTGAGTCGTTTGTTTAAAAAAGGGGTTGGGGGTCCTGGAAAAAAATATAAGTTTGCTAAAAAAATGTTGCTTCCCTGTTTTTGCTTTGCGGTCCTCCAATCAAGCGTCGTTTTCGTTTTCTCGAGCTGCGTGCCAGGCCCTAAAAATTGCCAAAGACTCCAGCTACCCTAGCCATACAGGAGCACCAAGTCTAGGTCCAAAAGGCTCCTTAACAGCACCCCAAGCCATAAGACTGCTAATCAAATCGCTACCCGGACTATTTGCATTGACCCCCTTTTTTTTTACGATGCTGCTACTCACTGTTTATTATCTGTGCATAGTCACTTTACCCCTACCTACATGTAGATATTACCTCAATTACTTCGACTAACCTGTACCCCTGCACATAGACTCCGTACCAGTACCCCCTGTATATATAGCCTGATTATTGTTAATATATTGTGTAACTTTTTTTTTACTTTAGTACATTTCGTAAATATTTTCTTAACTCTTATTTTTCTTAAAACTGCGTTGTTGGTTAAGGGCTTGTAAGTAAGCATTTCACGGTAAGGTCTACACTTGTTGTATTCGGAGCATGTGACAAATAACATTTGATTTGATCTGATCTATCTGCTTAAATTATTTATTAATTAATATTAATATCAAAGCAGATCTAAAAAAAAAGAAGAAAAAAAAGAAGACGGTATAGAGGAGGAGGGTTGTTGTCTAGATATAAAAGGGATATTAGATTGATTGTCAAGCACCATGAACTCCAAGACATTAACTGGTAAAGCATCCCCCTTTTCACAGCTAAGCCACAACATTACCATAACAAGGTAGGCTCAGGGAACTGCAGTCTTGTGGCAGACTGGATATATTTTCACATTAGAATGACAATTGTAGTCTTTCTCCAGCCCAGAATGCCAACAGCTTGGCTCATTTTGTCATTGGACGAGACTGAAACACAAGATTATTGGACTCGTAGCCAGTAACAGCTTTGCAATGCTAAAAGACTAGCAAAGCTAAAAGACTAACGATTGATCACACCAAAGAACATGTGCATAGCCGTGCACTGACATGGAATCAACAAAACAAAACACACTGTCCTCTCTCATACAGCCTGCACAACTGATTGACTGGTGCATTGAGACGCCACTGTTTCAACATTTCACCATTAGAAGGTCAAAAACCCTGTCAAAAAGCCAGGGAGCTCGTGCTCTGGTCCAATAAAGACATCACGTCCACTTGTTAGGCCACAGCTGGTTGGCCGTCATTAATAACCTGGTTGAAGAGCTTGTTGTGTGGGGTTGGGTTGGTCGGGTTGGGGGGAGGAGGGGGTGCTGTCACAGTGACAGTGTTTTGGCTTGTCACTGTGGCCTCGACTTTGGGGCCACATGAATATGTGTGGAGGCTGAGGTGGCTGAATGCCATGCAGCTGGTGCTAAGGCTGATTGGGCTGTGTTGGGTGACAACAGGTGGGGGAAGGCACCGGTCCCATCCACCCCCAGGATAAGGCCATCTTTGTTGGCCACAGGTGTCTGCTGGCTCTGCACCACTTAGGCATCCTGGAGGCATTGTGCTCCCTGGTTAATTATGCATGCACTGCAACAATTCAAGTCATGAGTTTCCTGTCAGACCTCTGAGAAATGGAAGGAAAACACAGAGACGTCTGCAGCCCGTCTGTAACCGAGCCAAGTGTGTGTGGGTGTGTGTGTGTGTGTGTGTGTGTGTGTGTGTGTGTGTGTGTGTGTTGCGTGCATGTGTGTGCTTGTCATATGGGTTCAATGAAATGGTATTGCACGTGCGTTGTGTCCTTAACTATACTGTTGCCAGATATAATTGTCATGTAAGGCCTATACTAATAATCATTACATAAAAATATGGTTTAAACAGCCAGTGACATAAGCAATGAAAGACATCTGACTAAGATGTATTTTAGCTGCATCACATCACATTTACTTCAAGGTGACTATCAAACAAGCATGAAAATAAATAGATTCAGGAGAAAAGTTGCTGAGTCGTTTGTTTAAAAAAGGGGTTGGGGGTCCTGGAAAAAAATATAAGTTTGCTAAAAAAATGTTGCTTCCCTGTTTTTGCTTTGCGGTCCTCCAATCAAGCGTCGTTTTCGTTTTCTCGAGCTGCGTGCCAGACCTGACGCCACACACGGCCTTCAATGGCTGCATTCATCCAGGAGGAGTCAGGGCGAAATTCTGTTGAATATTCTCCTCTCTGATGCGTCCTTGCTTTTTATGCCAAATAGATTTACATTCCCGCCACCACCACTGCGACCCCCCCCCCCAGCCTCACTTCTTCACTCCTTCTCTCACCCCCCTTTGGTTTTGGGCAGTGGGCCTCCTCCATACATCCGTCCTTCCATTAACCCCTCCTCCTCAGCTTCAGGCCTGGACCAAGACGTAGCATCCCTCTCCTGTGACAACTTAGGTTTCAAAAGGAATGCCAGTGAGGTCTCGTATGACTCAGCCGCCCCACCATCGGACCACCGGACCACCGAAGTCTGCTTGTTTGCTGAGGGCGGAAGAATGTGTACTGTGGGTAGTGCCAGTACGTTTGCATTCGGTCAACGTTTGATACAAGGTCTATTTCAATCAGAAAGTAATTGCTTGTTAATTACATTCTCTTAGAATAATACATTTGCCAAGTTAAATGATAAATTGAGGTATTGCTTCTAAAGGAAATGAAATGCTGTGAAATGCAGCAAAAAACAGTTTTTTAAATTATATTTAGGTTTGTCTTCAGGGAGAGTTTATTGCTGCTTCTAGGTGGGCTGCAGATGGAATCAGAGTGGTCAGTTGATTTGTTGTCCCAAGTTTTGGTGGAAGCAAAATTATTGAAATTTTTCATAGGAAATAGCATTAATTGCTTTGGGCTGCAGCCAAAATGTACCATGGCGCTCCCCATGCCTCTTTTAGATGTAAAGCAGTTATAAATATTTCTTATTAAATCCATAATTATGCTAAGTGTAAATCCTGGAACCACCTTGTCTTGAAGGTTACCACTTGTGAACCAAGGGACACCACTGTTGGCCGAAGAAGGCTAACCCCGACCACACAAAACAGACCTTATTCAATGAAAGCCTCCTCCTTATTCATTTGTGAGGGAGCATATTGAAGACATGGAAGGTGAGGACTTGTAGCTCCACACGCTCTGTAGTGGCAACAGGCCGTTGTTGGGTCTAGTTGCTAGAGAGAAATAAGACCCACTGTCCATACATCTTCACCTCCCTTTCGGCCAGAGCGAGTCAAGGGCCATTTACACTAGATAATAATGAGCATCAGGAGAGCACTCTCTGACTGCACAGTGTGGACCAGTACAGTAGA
>NW_028162546.1:0-6839 GCF_964263955.1 Coregonus lavaretus
ACACTCCAAACTCCACTATGGCCAAGACCAAAGAGCTGTCAAAGGACACCAGAAACAAAATGTAGACCTGCACCAGGCTCTCCTCTCATCTCCTCTCCTCTCCTCTCCTCTCCTCTCCTCTCCTCTCCTCTCCTCTCCTCTCCTCTCCTCTCCTCTCCTCTCCTCTCCTCTCCTCTCCTCTCCTCCTCTCCTCTCCTCTCCTCTCATCTGCTCTGCTCTCCTCTCCTCTCCTCTCCTCTCCTCTCCTCTCCTCTCCTCTCCTCTCCTCTCCTCTCCTCTCCTCTCCTCTCCTCTCCTCTCCTCTCCTCTCCTCTCCTCTCCTCTCCTCTCCTCTCCTCTCCTCTCCTCTCCTCTCCTCTCCTCTCCTATATATGAGAAATAATGACCCAATATCACCAGAGTTTAAGACTAACCCAGAGAGTCCCCCCCCAGCCAGGCCTGTGACTGCATGCCTAGTTAATTATTGATGGTCTATTTTGCTGATTTTGGGCTTTGTGTTTTCCCCAGTGTGTGTTAGGCTAGGAAAGCTGTTTCCATGGCTCAAATGGCACCCTATTCCCTATGTAGTTCACTACTGACCAGGGCCCATAGGGGCAGTATAAAGGGAATAGAAGTAGTGCACTAAATAGGGAATAGGGTGCCCATTAGGGACGCTGCGGCCTAGCTCTGTGGTTCGTGGGACATCCTGTCCATGGGGTCATAGGGTCATCTCAAAGGAAGTGACCTCACAGTCAGCAGTATCAGGATTTTTCCACCCTCCTCTTCCTTGTATGTGTTTTTGAACACGTTCCAAATGGCACCCTATTCCGTATATAGTGCACAACTTTTGACCAGGGCCCATAGGAACCTACATAGGGGCATAGAATGTCATTTGGGAGGCAGATGTTGTTATCTTTCTCTGTCTTCTTTGCTAGTGTTGTATGCCTGTCTCAGCGCATGCCACAGAATGCAAGTTTACCCTGGACACCATTAGCTGTGGTTCTTGCTCTACTGAAGTGCAATATCGCACTCTAGTGGTTGGATGCTATCATTGCATTTTGATGTCATATGACTTGGTGCAGATCAGGAGCAGTTTAATGTAATATGACTTGGTGCCATCAGGAGCAGTTTAATGTAATATGACTTGGTGCCATCAGGAGCAGTTTAATGTAATATGACTTGGTGCCATCAGGAGCAGTTTAATGTAATATGACTTGGTGCCATCAGGAGCAGTTTAATTCACATCTGTGGTTGGAGGTCCCAGTGCTGAAACTGGACACAGACACGTCTGTGGTTGGAGGTCCCAGTGATGAAACTGGACACAGACACGTCTGTGGTTGGAGTTCCCAGTGATGAAACTGGACACAGACACGTCTGTGGTTGGAGGTCCCAGTGATGAAACTGGACACAGACACGTCTGTGGTTGGAGGTCCCAGTGATGAAACTGGACACAGACACGTCTGTGGTTGGAGGTCCCAGTGATGAAAACTGGACACAGACACGTCTGTGGTTGGAGGTCCCAGTGATGAAAACTGGACACAGACACGTCTGTGGTCGGAGTTCCCAGTGATGAAACTGGACACAGACACGTCTGTGGTTGGAGGTCCCAGTAATGAAACTGGACACAGACACGTCTGTGGTTGGAGGTCCCAGTGATGAAACTGGACACAGACACGTCTGTGGTTGGAGGTCCCAGTGATGAAACTGGACACAGACACGTCTGTGGTTGGAGGTCCCAGTGCTTTGTGTGATTTGTGTATAACGCTCCACTCCGTATTGTAATTCAGTTCATGTACGATATATTTGGATATGGTTCCGTGAACTGGTTCCATGGGTGCAACACCGTGGATTTAAAACGTCTGTATTTTCCTCTAGAATGTAAAAGACAGCCGAAAAAAAACAGACAGAAAGACAGATGGGAATGAATCCATATTGAAACTGCTACATTGTAGTTGAGGCTTCCTCGTGGTGTGTGTTTTCTTTATTGGCCCCTTTACCATGACTAATCATCTGTCTGTCTGTCTGGTCTCTGCGTAAAGCCTTTGTTAAAGTTGGAGGTATTAGTCTCCAGACAGTGAAGGTATATTCCCCTTCCTTGCTAGAAACCCTCCTGCTTGTGACTCTCAGCTGTTGTTGCAAAATGTTCTTCAATGAGCTTGTTTACCTAAACTCTCTTACAAAGCTCTGTCTAATATACAGAACGTTATATTAAAGTCGACACTGACTGTTCACTGGTATACGTTATATTAAAGTCAACACTGACTGTTCACTGGAATACGTTATATTAAAGTCAACACTGACTGTTCACTGGTATACGTTATATTAAAGTCAACAATGACTGTTCACTGATATACGTTATATTAAAGTCAACACTGACTGTTCACTGGTATACGTTATATTAAAGTCAACACTGACTGTTCACTGGTATACGTTATATTAAAGTCAACACTGACTGTTTGTTCACTGGTATACGTTATATTAAAGGCAACACTGTCTGTTTCACTGGTATACGTTATATTAAAGTCAACACTGACTGTTCACTGGTATACGTTATATTAAAGTTAACACCGCTGTTCACTGGTATACGTTATTATTAAAGTTAACACCGCCTGTTCACTGGTTCATGGATATTCTCCTGGTGTGCCTCTCATACCTCAAGCTAGAAATGAAAAATAAAGTGCGGGGTTGAGGGAGATGAGAAGAGAAAGAGAGAGAGAGAGAGAGAGAGAGAGAGAGAGAGAGAGAGAGAGAGAGAGAGAGAGAAGAGAGAGAGAGAGAGAGAGAGAGAGAGAGAGAGAGAGAGAGAGAGAGAGAGAGAGAGAGAGACAGAGACAGAGACAGAGACACAGAGGAGAGAGAGAGAGAGAGAGAGAGGAGAGAGAGAGAGAGAGAGAGAGAGAGAGAGAGAGAGAGAGAGAGAGAGAGAAAGAGAGAGAGAGAGAGAGAGAGAGAGAGAGAGAGAGAGAGAGCGAGAGAGAGAGAGAGAGAGAGAGAGAGAGAGAGAGAGAGAGAGAGAGAGAGAGAGGAACAGAGAGCATAGAACATATAAAATCATGCTTTGTAAATAACAGTGAAATGCTTACTCACAACAATGCAGAGAGAATTTGGTCTGAAATAATAGAAAAAGAAATCCACAATGAGTAACGATAACTTGGCTGTATACAAGTGGTACCAGTACTGAGTCCATGTGCAGGTCTATGAGGTCATTGAGGTAGATATCTACATATAGATAGGAATAAAGTGACTAGGCAACAGGATAGATCATTAACAGTAACAGCAGCATATGTGATGAGTCAAAAGGGTCAATGAAGATAGTCCAGGTAGCCATTTGGTTAACTATTTAGCTAACTAGTTAGCAGTCTTATGGCTTGGGGATAGAAGCTGTTCAGGATCCTATTGGTTCCAGACTTGGTGCATCGGTACCGCTTGCCGTGCGGTAGCAGAGAGAACAGTCTATGACTTGTGTGGCTGGAGTCAGTGATGTATACGCACTACCCCCCCCCTCTGTAGCGACTTGTTGGTCGGATGCCAAGCAGTTGCCATAGCAACATATAAAACCGCTGTTATGATTCAGAGGGGTTGGGTAGGAAGTCTGGGGGGCCAGGAAGGGGACAGGGGGGCACATAGCTGTCAAGGGGCTAGTCCCATGTAGCTCAGTTGGTAGAGCTTAGCGCTTGCAACGCCAGGGTTGTGGGTATCGTTTCCCACTGGGGGGCCAGTATGAAAACGTATGCACTCACTAACTGTAAATCGCTCTGGATAAGAGCGTCTGCTAAATGACTAAAATGTATTCAGCAGCCTGATGGTCTCGGGGTAGAAGCTATTGGCCAGTCTGACAGTTATTTCCCATGATGCTCCTGTACTGCCCCGCGTGCGTCTGAGTGATGGAAGCAGGGAGAACAGGCGTGGCTCCGGTGGCTGAGGGTCCCTGATGATCTTCTTGGCCTTCCCCTGTGACACCAGGTGTTGTAGGTGTCCTGGAGGGCAGGCAGTGAGCACCCAATGGTGCGTTTCGGCTGAGCGTACCACCCTCTGTAGCGCCTTGCGGTCCGCGGCGGTGGAGTTGCCGTACCAGGCTGTGATGCAGACCGACAGTATGCTCTCGACGGTGCAGCGGACAGCATGCTCTCGACGGTGCTCCTGTAGAATGTACAAGCTTTTGACCGTCTCCATGGCGACCCCATTGATGAGGATGGGGGGGGGGGGGGGGGGGGGCGTGTCCAGCCTGGTTCCACCTGAAGTCCACAATCATCTCCTTAGTTTAGCTGACGTTGAGGGGAGAGGATGTTTACCTGGCCTACCTCCTCCCTTTAGGCCGTCTAGTCATTGTTGGTGATCGGACCTACTACTGTCGTGTCGTCAGAGAACTTGATGATGGAGTTGGAACTGTGAGGATACGCAGTCGTAGTAATACAGGGAGTACAGGAGGGGACTGAGGACGTAGCCTTGTGGGGCCCCAGTGTTGAGGATCACTGTGGAGGAGGTAATGTTGCCTACCTTCACCACCTGGGGGCGGTCCGTCAGGAAGTCCAGGACCCAGTTGCATAGGGAGGAGTTCAGACCCAGGGCTGTGAGCTTAGAGGGCACCATGGTATTGAAAGCCGAGCTGTAGTCGATGAACAGCATCCTCACATATGCATTCCTCTTGTCCAGGTGGGTGAGGGCAGTGTGCAGTGCAATGGTGATTTGCCTCGTCCGTGGATCTGTCAGGCCGGTAGATGAATTGGAGAGGGTGGAGTGTGTCTGGGAGAGGGAGGAGGTGATATGGTCTTCGACTGGCCTCTCGAAACACCTCATGATGACGGAAGTGAGTGCTACTGGTCGGTAGTCATTCAGTTCAGTTACTTTCCCTTTCTTGGTCAGGGGATGATAGTGGACATCTTGAAACAGGATAACAGCCTGAGCTAGAATATTTCTTCCAATTTGACATTGCAGAGTATTTTGTGTAGATAATTGACAAAACAAAATGCAATTAAATCCTAATTAAATGCTAAATGACTGAAATGTAAAGAAATGTAGACAACAGCTAGCTGGTCTGCACGTAATCTGATTGCGCGGCTAGGGATACCGTCTGGGCCGGCAGCCTTGCGAAGGTTAACATGCTTGAATTACTTAAATACGTCCTCGGCGGAGCCCGTCCTCGGCGGAGCCTGTCCTCGGCGGAGCCCGTCCTCGGTGGAGCCACGTAGCCCTCGTTGTCCTCAGGGGCTCAGAGTCGTTGTGCTCCAAGCAGGAGAAAAGGTGTTTAGCTCGTCCGGGAGGAAGGCGTTGGTGTCCGCCACGTGACCGGCTTTCTTTTTGTAGTGATCGTTAGGAGCCCCTCGTGTCCGACCCGCTGAATTGCTTTGTCCCCTATACTTGTGTTTCACCATCTTGATCGATCTGTAGGTGGTATTTATACTGTTTAACCAAACTATTGTCCCCGGTCACCTTGCCCTGTTTATAAGCAGCATCTCTCTCCTTCAGTTTCCAGACAAGGCTGCCATCAATCCATGGTTTTTGATTCGGGGGTAAGTTTTAAAAGACACCATCGGAATCACATCATCTATGCATTTTTTTTTGATGAATCCGGTGACTGAGTCGGCGTATTCATTAATGTTATCCCCAGAGGCGCCCCGTAACATATTCCAGTCCCTGAGAGTCTTGGAAGGTAACGGCACTATAAAGGGAATATGGTACCATTTGGAACTAAACCTGCGTATTCTGCACACACACACACACACACACACACACACACACACACACACACACACGCACGCACGCATGGACGCACGCACACACACACACGCACACACAAACACATGCACACACACACACACACACACATGCACACACGCACACACACACACACACACAAACACATGCACACACACACACACACGCACACACACACAAACACATGCACACACGCACACACACACACACGCACACACATATGCACACACACAGAGCACCATCATGGCCTGACGAGCTAGCTAGCTTGATTGGCATCCCAGTACCCATCCCCACTCTGTGTTATGTAAATAGGATGCCATTTCAGAGTGGCACCCCATAATTTTTGTGAATAATAACAACAAAAAAAGGTTTTTCTCTCCCTTCTTGTAAATGCCCGCCGTCCTTCCCAAAGGATTACAGCCTCCTACTAAGGAGCTCGTCGAGGCCACAAGCCCCCACTCTTATCATGCCATGCTTTTAATTAGAACTCATTATTTACAGAGCAGAGAGAGAGAGAGGGAGAGAGAGAGAGAGAGAGAGAGCTGGAGAGGGAGAGAGAGAGAGAGAGAGGGAGATAGAGAGAGAGAGAAAGAGATAGAGAGAGAGAGAGCTGGAGAGGGAGAGAGAGAGAGAGAGAGAGATGGAGAGATAGAGAGAGAGAGCTAGAGAGGGAGAGAGAGAGAGAGAGAGAGAGGGAGATAGAGAGAGAGACAGAGAGAGAGAGAGAGAGAGGGAGATAGAGAGAGAGAGAGAGAGGGAGATAGAGAGAGAGAGAGCTGGAGAGGGAGAGAGAGAGAGAGGGAGATAGAGAGAGAGAGAGGGAGAGAGAGAGAGAGAGAGAGAGAGAGAGAGAGAGAGAGAGAGAGAGGAGAGAGAGAGAGAGAGAGAGAGAGAGGGAGATAGAGAGAGAGAGAGAGAGAGGGAGATAGAGAGAGAGAGAGCTGGAGAGAGAGAAAGAGTGAAAGCTCTCTCTGCAGTCATATCCACATCAAAGGCGTCAAGTCAACCAAAGGCAGAGATTATAATAAGATAGTGTAATCTGTTTCTCTGAACTGTCTGTTCCCAATCAGTGGAATGTTTGTTTTCTTATTCACTCCCCTCTCCCCCCTCTCCACTCTCCTCCCCCTCTCCCCCCCTCTCCTCCT